>NC_053028.1:461914342-462214342 GCF_003073215.2 Triticum urartu
AATGAAGTAGTAGTTGAAATTTCTAATTTTACATCTTCACTTTGCATCATCTATTGGAGTTGTACTTTTACATCTTCAATATACATCATCTGTTGAAGTTGCCTCTTTTTTGAAGATATAAAAATGAAATGCACTTTTCGATGATGTAAATTTTGCATCTCCAAATTTGCATCATTTATTGGAGATGCTCTAAGCGAGTCAGGTCTATCGGCCCGCTCCCTCTTCCTCACCCCTATGTGGCGACGGGAAGAAAACCCTAGATCGCTGCCTCCGCCGGTTCCCTCCCCTCCTCCCTCCTCCCTTGCCGCCGCCAGAAGGCACGGCCGGGCGAAGCCTGGTCGGCGGCGGGAATCTCTTGTCCTCTCACACGGGGAGATCGCCGTGGGTCGGTGTCTTCGGCTAGGGCGTGGCGCAGGCCGGGCGTCACGGCGTGTCTTCCTTGACGTGGGAACAGAACGGACTGTTTGTTTTTCACCAGAAAAACGTTGAAAATTGATCTCACTGCACTGACATTTTCATGGTAGCTTTGCTTTGTCCCGCAAACAAATTAAAAGCACCATGGGTGAAGCAGATAAGATCAATATGGTTGCATGTCGATCCTTCAAATGTCAGTCATGTGTTAAGAGTATATGTGCATGTGATAATTAGGCGAGCTCACGCATCGGATAGACAGGTGCACTTTTTCAACAGAAATTGAATGGCATAACCAAATGCAGACAGAGGCCCCTTGCTTGGTGCTGCTGCTGCTTTTGCTAACAGCAGCGGCATTATTTGAGCAATTAATCATGCATGGCATGCAATGGCAAAATGAACCCATTGAATTTCGTCTAACCTCTACGCAACCTCCTTGCTTGTCGGCAAACACTCACAAACGTAATCACAAATTACCTGCTGCTACTCCATGGATCTCACCCATCATTTTTCATTTCTATTGAAAGGAGACTTGGGGTTATATGCATGGTTTGAATCAAGTGGCCAATAAGTGGCTGCTAGTGCTAGGTGAGTATCGATGACTCAGCCATGATTACTGACTGACTCCCTATAGATGTGTATACACTACGTAAAATGCGTAGCGCGTGTCCATCGATCCAGTGGATGAAAACGCGTAGTGTGAGGAAGTGTGGGCGCCGAGCCAGACGGAGACGGTCAAGTATACTAACTCGACAATTTCAGTCAAAGTCACGTGGATTATATGAAACCTTCCGCATTAACAGGATGCATGCACTATACTAGTGCTGTGCTGTGTCGCAGGGTTCAGACCTGGGATGGTTAAGACTCGAAGTACCCGTGCAAAGTAAAATAAAAGAAAATGTTCGAGTTCATTTGCACGCGGCAAGAGGAGCTGGATCATGATCCGTATCCTGGCGCAGTGCAGTATATGCAGCTGTGACATCAACTCGACGTCCTTGTTTTGTTGAGATACATAATGTCAACGAGATATGTCTGAACTCAACCCCTGGATGGATGGCAACACTGCAACCGTCTAACTTGGAACAACTGAGTTCCTCGAATATTATACACCGAGGATTCTTGCAATCTGCATTCTTCTTCGACTCATCGTGATTCAGCTGCGCAATAACATACTATATCTGATCTAATCCCCCGACGGCAATCTAGAATACAACTGGTTAATTTGTTATATGCATCCCTAGACAAGCTAGATATAGATGACAACCATATGTATCTTTGCATGTATAGTTAATTAAACAAAGTGATGGAGGAATGAGAGATGAAAACGATGCCGGCTAAAGTCTAACATGTATTCCTCAAGTTTGTCCCCAAGCTATATTCGCAAAATAAAATAAAGTTTGTCCCCAGGCTAGGATCGATGAAAACTGCACCGCTGTGCTTGCATGGTTGCTTTCAGAATACATGCTCGTGAGTGACACACACGCACACATGCCCTGCCAAAGTCTGATTAAAACAGGCAGAAAGAAACTGGAATTCGAACGCATGCATCAGCGGTACGTAGTAGTACTATTGATTGATGATCAAAAAAGAAGAAGAGGTAGCGTGGCCCTAATATAATGATGATCTCTTGTTTATTAGCTTTGACAATTTTCCAGCATCGCCATCAGATCAGAGGCATAGCAGCCAGCCTCTCGTCAGTTCCTAACCCGAAAGGGACGACTGCAGCATCATTACAACGTGTGTGTGTGTGTGTAGCAAAAATTAAACACTATGATGTGGTATGCATGCAGCGTTGTCCATCGTACTCCTATAAATTTCTGCATCACCTGAGTTTATTTAAAGGCAGTCATTCTCGTGGGGCGTCAGATCCACATCCAAAAGCCATCTTTCGGCCATACTGGATGGTGTTTCTATAATGATAACACACAAAAAAGAAACAAAAGGAGCTTATGGTTGTTCCGAAATGAATTTGTTTTTCAGGGGCTAACATGGCGAAGTTGGGGCCGGGGCAAACCCCTTTGATTCAAAAACAAACACACAAAAAGGAATGTGATATTCTGTAAAAAATATATAAATAATGCCGATGCTATGAAACTAGTGAACCCTTAGAAAAAAACAAAATTTCAATAATCTCTAATATAATGTTGATTAGCATACGTACATACGTGTCGCTCTGATCAGGAACTAAATGGCTCGACAGATGAAAGCTTAATCTCTATAGTATGACAATTTGGCAGTACGTAGCTCAGGACATATGTGAGTGGATCAGGATTTAGGAGCTAGCTGCATCTGTCACTGTCACTGTCTACGTATGACGCTTAGCTATCTTTTAGCGACAAAATACAAGGAATTGTAGCCGGTAGCTGCTTGTATTTCCTGAAATGTGGATCAAGATTCTCGAGTGACGAGGACATCACTATCATGGATACAACAACGACTGCCACTACTTCGACTACACCACATGCCGATCAGGAGCAAGGACATGTTCAAGGGGAACATCCTGATGATCATGATCAGCAAGAATAACAAGGAAAACAGTTTACACTACTGTTCAAAGTCGATACCTTCGACAATCGATCATGGTGAAGACTTATTCGCTGATACGTCGTTTGTCGATCCGTAATTTGTGGAGATCCCCCCCCCCCCCCCCCCCCCCTGCGTTGTCCTTGGCGACTCGGGTGGCAATGCCGTGCTAACCAGAACCGCCGCCACCTTCCCTCCCCTTTTCCCTTCGCCGCCATCAGATGACACCGACGACAAGGGTATGCACATCAACGCCTGTATATCTGGACATGTATGCCATGGAACGGTTTGGATTTCAATTCAATTTTCATGACCATGGTGTATGTGTGCTCCTTCATGCAACATTATCTTTTTCGACAAGTGGTGACGGCAACACAATTGGATTTCGGCTAGGTGGTGCTCTTCGAGTACTAGGTCTCGAGTTTTGGGTGAAAACCCTAGGACTGACCTTCAATGGTTGCACTGGCAATAACAACATGTACATGTCGTGTACTTGACGAGGGCATTGCTTTAGAGATCGCTCTACTTGCTCTTCGGCATGAAAACCCAACATTTGACCTTTTGTGGTTAGATTCGGCATGGCGGCGTTTGCGTTTCGTTTCCTTCTTAGCGACGTTGCTTTCGAATAACATTTTTCATAGTTCATGTGTTGTCAAGGATGATAGAATTGGTGTTGCTTCTTGTGCCACGTGTGGTTGGTCGCATAATTTTTTCATCTTCTTTTTAACTTTTTAGCTTTGTGCATCCTCGGTGTCTTGACTAGTTCTGAATATTGTGTCGTTGCAGAGGCTGGGTATAACTACTATCAATTTGATATTGATCTAATATCATTATAAAAAAACCTAGCTTTGGAGGGGCGTCAAGCTAAGGAGGATCCATGAAGATGAGGAAGACATTGCAGTCTAAAATAAAGCCACCATGAAGACTTGGGCGAAATATAAAAACTTGTATTTCATAATTTCATCCATAACTATCTATAGGTGTCACGTCACTTTATTATTATTAGATCATGCCTATGTATTTGCCAATTAAGTCACTTTAAACAGTTTTATAGTCTAGAATCGGATTAGGATACGCCCTCACTTTGCTAGCCGAAATCCATTCTCCTCCTCCTAAAATACACCCTCTAAGGTGTTATGATTTTGTTTAGATAAAGTTTGTCATAGCTGCAAATGTTGTACTTGGGTTATGTCCAATGACCATGCCAAGACCTCTTTGGGCCCCCAACTTCAACCAATAATTTATACTTGTAATTCTAGATTGCTACCACAATTCTTATTTGTCCTTCTGTTACATGTAGGAACTGATCTTCATGATCAAGTTGATCGTGCCCCTGTGTGATAAATATAACATCTAGGAGTTGGTTTAACGATTGTTCAGGTGTAGTGTGGTCGCACTTTGATTGTCAAATCTGTCTCCACTTGAAACACTATAGTGTTCCATATCAAAAGAGCGAGACACAAATAGTGATATCACCGAGTACAGAATCACAATACCCATGCAACTTTATTCCTTTTCATGCGAACTATAAAAATCCTGCAAATAGTAGAAATAACCACTATTGTGATTTTGTCATGCTATTGTTGATCGCAACCAATTCTTCTGGAAGAAAAGATCTCTCAGGAACGTGGTTACGGGCGTGAGGTGGAGCCATCATCATTGCAAGAAGTACTACACTGGTGGAGCTAAGGAAGGAGACCGTGTCATGGTTGGAAACACGAAATGGAGGAATGAAAATAGTGGGTGAAGCAAAGGATGAGACATCACCAAAGTGGTTAGTGTTGTGAGGTAGAGTTTCCGGCAACGGCGGAGGAGCCAAGAAAGAAGACATCGTCAACTTGATTGTTTACAAATTATAGTTTGAAGTTTGTTTTTGGTGAAGGAGGCAAAGCTTCCAGCGACCACAATGGAGCCAAGGAATGAGACCTTGCTGGAATTTAAGGGTTGGGGGGGTCACTAGAGTCCTTCCCTTCGCATGGTTAGATTGATGACTGACCACCAGATACCGATAATCGGAGGCAAAGGGGAAAGACGGAGATGACACCTATGGAGGAAGCAACCGTTGCTAAGAAGCGGTGATGTAGGCAAAGCACAATTGGGATACCTTTTCAAAGTGGCTATATGTCGGGAGAAGGAAGAGAAGTTGCCATATGAAAAATCATCTTCATTTTAAAACATACACTACCTCTAGACTTTTCTCAAGATTATTCAAGAACAGACCCTTCTTTTCTTGTGAAACTTCGCTTGAATTGCCACCAAAACCCCCATGTAAACAGCTTCGACAAGAACAGTAAGAGTATCGTGCACCGCATAAGGTGGCGTACAAAGACAAATGTGAGGCAATGCTTCTTTCTTCTTTTTCAAGAGCTGGGGTTGAGGCACACTCCTTGAAGGTGAACTGAGAAATTTGTATTCCAAGGTTGCATGTTGTGTAGGGGAACCCAAATGAAAGAGGGTTATTTCTTAAATTCATGAGATAAATAATTGTGTGTGTGTGTGGACGTAGCACGTATGTATATGTGTGTGTATGTGAACCTGGAGATGCGAGTTTGTAGCAGGTAAACGTTGCAATCAAGGCTGCCATGTCAAACAGTTGACAAAGCACATAGATGTCGATCGGACGGACCGTTTCAGTTTTGCATCATGAGATGAGTAGAAAAACGAAATGTTATGATCCCAGCAGCAGCAAATATTGACACGCCCGCGTTCAGAAGTTTCCTTTGGATCCGTTATGTGATCCAACGACAGCGTATTGCATGTTTGTGTCGAGAACCTTAGTCACTCTTTGACTTTGCCCGGTCCACCGACCGATCCATGTCAACGTTCGGGTCTATCTACTTATACTTACTCCCCGAGTTTCGCCTACCCAACGACATCACATCTCACGAATTTGAAGCAAAGCCTCCATGCGTGCATGCATCTCCATTCTTCGGTTGCTTCGCGTGCGAGACCATCCATGATCCATCACCTATATACCAGTCAGGGTCAGTAGGTATCTAGCTATGTAAACTAGCTGAGTGCCCGTGCGTTGTCGGAACAATAAACTTAGACATGAGACATTACTAAAAAAAATCAAATACATTTTCATTCATATATGTTTTAAGAATAGAGTTGTATGTGCCATACATGTATTTCTTGCAATCAATTCAAAACAAATCAAACATATATCCCTTCCATGTAGTTCTTTGGAAAGTCAATTTGCTGCATGCAAGAAAATTAGAAAGTAGGTAGTTGGCTAAGGTTTAAAATGTAGAACCGGCAAACTTGATGATATGCATGCTCATAGTTTCCTGTCGATCAAGTGCTGCTCCTCTAGTTATTGAACATCCGATCTTGTTGTCAGCCTCTTGGATAAGTAGATTCATTTGCAAAAGCTTAGCTTCTTAGTGTCTGAATTCAGGAGGAACTGTACATAAGTACTTGGGCTGGTGTAGTAGCAGTACACACGTAGCACGTTTTCCACTCATATCTAGACACGACATAATGCTTGCTATCTTTGAACATTGTCCATTCTGCAAGGCTATTTGACTGTCGTCAATATGACTGCACTTGGTGGCATTGGTATAGGTACCAACAAAGGAAAGTGATTTTTACCAATTCATTATCCCATCCTGAAACAAACCATGTGGCAAACAACTGAAAAAGCACATCTCACTTCAAAATACTTAAACTATATTTGTTCCTGATTTTTAAAAAAATACAAATTTTATATATGATGAGTCAAATATAAAAAATAGCCCATTTGATACACTGCAATCACAACCCTAATATTACACATCAACTTTCAGTTACTCTGATCCAGAAAACTGGTTACAAACTGGTCAAAGAAGCAAACAAAAGAAAAACTCATCACTGAAACAAACAAATGAATATGATTTAAACTTCATTATGCGGTTACTGTCTTTCGCTCCAAGGATGTTGAGAATCATATAAAATATGGTTATGGTTTATCTATATTAGCAAGACCACAAAAGACCCCTCACTTGAGAGTACCACAAAAGTCCAAAACAATTGTTCTCGGAGGGCTTTTCTCGGGATGAATTAAACTTTTTCCGCCTGCACTATGCAATAAATTAAAATTTCTCAACAGTTTTTCAATGGCACGAGAGTTTTAGTACTATCCTCCTAGAACTAATTTTGGTGCTATCATATTTGTTACTAAAGGCAAGTTAAGAGGAGGTCATAATATACTCCCTCTGTTCGATATTAGTTGTCGTTGATTTAGTACTTGAACTAAATCAGCAATAACTAAAAAGGAGTGCCGAAGGCTTCATGTAACTTCAGTATACACTCAAAGTTTGAAACAAGATTTACCTTCTATTTCTCCGGGGCTGTTTGGTTCTCAGTCTAAGGTTGCCATGCCTAACCTTAGTCATGCCACAACACCTTAGGCATGTGTTTGGTTCATTGCCACACTTTTCTAGTTATATGGCCCACAAGTCATAGATTCAATTTTTTGCCAAATCTTGCCACACTTGTGGTGGCCATTTTGTTAGCCACACTTTTTGTGGCTGCCACGCTTTGCCTAAGGTTAGTTGTGGCAAAGTTAGTCATGAACCAAACAGGCCCTACATGCAATTGAATACATTTCACAATCACCAAAAATAATACGGGCCTAAAATAGACTATGACAACCATAGAAATAAAAAAAATGGGAAATATTTTTGTCCTTACCTTGATACCTCAGCAGCCAAATTACTATTCCATTGCCAAACACAACCTAAAGAATGAATCACATTACTGCTATAGTTGGTGAGATGTTGTCAAGCTTAGTGACAAACAAAAGGATCAGAATGTACCATACCTTCAGCTGGTGACCTCTTGGAGTTAAATAAAGATAATTTCCAAAACGAAAAGTGAGATGTTGTATATGGTGCCTCACCCAAATACACTTATGTTCGTTCTCTTGCAAGAACTGTATATATTCAGTAGCCTGCAATAGAAAATGGTGCCAAGAAAACCCAACTTAATAAAATGGGTTGCAGCGTATAATCAATAACCTTCTAGGTGTGTGCCATATTACTTTTATGAAAATCAGAACAAAGTTATTTATATGCATCTCTAATTAGAACCCAAACGAAATTAATAAAATCTATGAGGCGAAGAACACATGCAAATTAATGGACTAAAAAAATAGCAGGATTGAGCAGAACAACCCCACTGTTGCTTTTTGGAAAGGGTAGTCATTAAGACTTTAAGGTCGATCCATCACGAACCAAAGCCTGCACAAATGGTCAAATTCTGTACAAAAAAAATCAATACAGACTACCGTTAACTAATACCTCAGGGAGCACTTTGAAGTAGGGAAAATATCATGACAGCTTTATTAACATGATTCTCGACAAGTTGGGTATTATACATTTTTCAAGCTTGACCTCCTATATGGAGTATCTTATACAGTAGAGCAAGGTAGAAATAACAACTGGGATAATAAAAGGAATTACTACTCAAGTCGACCGACCAAAAGCTAATTCAAATATGTGATTTCAGAATCCGCTCTATTTGCTAAAAATGGAAAAGCAAAACATGGATTATATCGATAACCTTTAAAATAGTTATGTTACATTTACATGATAGCTTAGAACTACTTAAATTAGCACGATGAATCTAGATAAAATAGTGAAAGAGAACTAACCAGCCTTTCTAGTTCTCTCTTTTGGTTGCCCACAGATCTCACAGATTGTTAGAGTTCACCAACGATTGCTTGTCCAAGTAGTATAGAAATCATAACTCTACTTTTCTTTGAGCAGTAGTCGTAACTCTACCTAGCCAGGTGATACATGTAGCTCCTAGGTTGTATCAACATGAGTTGAAGAAGTATAAACAGCAAATAGCGTTACATGCCAGTGTGTGCGTGTGTGTTGCTAGCTAGTCCATCAACAGAATCCACCTGCTAGTCGACCAATCAATCCATCGACTGGATCCATCTCAAGGCAAAGCTAGCTAGCTACGTTGTTAGCTGATTCAGTCCATCCCAAGGCAAGCCAGGTTTGCTCTGTGTTCGTTTTGCCATCGGCCGAAAGCGCCGGCCAAGAGGAATATTGGTTCACGGGCACTTAATTAACCGACCAGAACGAAGGAAAGGATCGAGATGCACGCACCTGTGACAATCCTGACGGGGGCAAAGGGCTTAAGTCTGAGTTGTTTGCCTTCTACGCGTCCTCGTACCCCATCTGCTCCGCCACATGTGTCCTTCCCATGGCCGCCTGCGATGAAGACGACCCGTCGAATTCACATAGAGGACGCACACCCAAATCGTGAAAGCTGACGGCCGCGGAAGACGTCTTGGAGCAAGTGGATGGAGGGCGGAGGCGGAAAAGGGCTCAACAGCGAGAAAGCCAGACGGCGAGCCGTCGGCCATCTTCGCCACGGCCGAGTCAAGTGAAGTTTCTCGGGAGATATTACATTGGAATCGAGGGGGGTGGAAGGAATTGAGACGGAGAATAGATGATCCTCATGCAGATGGGAGTGCGGGGCCGGCGGCGACGTCCACGGCCAGGACCGCAACCACGACGACCAGGAGAGAACGATGAGGGGAGCAGCGGCGGCGAATTTCTCGAGAGCGGAGAGATTGGTTGGGCTTTTCTTTGGGGTGAGGGGAGATGGAGGATGGGATGTGTGTTCGTGGGTGGGTCGTGGGCTCTGTTTTTATTTCCTTTCTCTGCGCTGTTTTTTCAAAGCGGTGGGTAGTTTTCTTTATTTTTTTTACGTACGAAGGGTGGGGGGAAGGGGTATCGATAGGGTAGGAACCATCAAGGAGGTCGAACCATCACGACGTTCGATTCTCCTTTAATAGTAGAGATAGTAGAACTCTATATTAAGTGTGAATTTCATTTTTTACCCTTATACTAGGGGAATAAACCAGCCGTTGCAACACGCACATTCAGCACTGAAACATGGAAACATATATATTCAAATGGGGTAATTTATGGCATAATTTCACTTAAATTGAGTAAAAATATGGAAATCTGCTAAATGGGGTAAATGCTGTCAAAAACATGAAACTAGGGGGTAAAATGCAATTCATGACTATATTAGCCCAATTTAGATCATATGCGAATCTAGCTCGTTGTAACTTTGTAACAAAATCTCATAGTTTAAATTAGCTACTCTGGCCTTCGGAAATAGAAAAGGTGATCATGGTTTCATGCACACCTACGTGAGTAGTAAATTCGAAAAAATACTATGAAAGTTTAAAAAATTCTAAAACTTTGGGATATATCAGATTTGGCCATTCTACCCACATGTGAGGTTTCATGTATTGACACACGTAGTATTCTTAGTACAAAAATTACACTTGCTACCTGACTATTCATCATCAAAAAGTGCTTTTTCATATAGCTCCGATTTTATCATATTTGCGCAGAATACCATGGATGTTATTTCTTCTTGAAATATCTTATGTGAGTATACTGGTTGACTATGTATGTTGCAATTTTTATTATATATATTTTGTATTTTTTAAATTTACTATTCATAAAGGATGCACATGAAACTATGTTCACCAAATTCGCGTCAGTCCGGCCTTATACTTGAAGATAAACTAGGACGTCCATACTAAAACAATATACGTACGTATAATTAACTAATGTACGATCAGCGACGTCCACTCGTGCATGTTGCATGCAGATGCAGATGCATGCATGTTCTGGATGAGTAGCCTTGACTTGCCTCGCGGGTCGATGTCAAACGTTCGGAGTACTACCTAACTAGTGACCGACCGAAGAAAACAAAGGTAAATCTTCTCCATTCTGCAGGGCTTCTCGCAACTCGACCTCTGTTTTCCTCCTCTAGTTTCTTGCACGAGTCAATTGCTTCGCGTGCTAGACTATTCACCTACAATATGTTACATATATACAGTGTACACTAGTCAGGTAGTGGCCATTATATCTTTCTTGCAGAGCCTTCCATAATTTCCACGCCTACATGCACGCACAGTCGACCAAACAACGCGTACGTCGTGCAGGTACGTAAGCAACTCACGTACAACGTACGAGTGCACGACTAGTTGGTTGATGCACATAACCGTATAAGGGCATCCCAAACGCTGATCTGTAAATTTGCTTCGGTATATGTCCGTGAGCAGGGAGGTCAGTCCACAAACACGGATGCGAGAGCTGGCCAGCTAACATTGCCCGCAAACATTTCAAGCCGAGTTTCAACTAACGGGATAAAATTCATGCAACCAGGACGGATTTTCGTATAAACCAGACGAAATTCATTACATCTCAAACATTTAGGACAAAACAAAGCGGCCCGGCCCTAAAACCTATCATACGGCGGCGACCGTCGTCCACTTTCTTTATATTTCGCATCAGTGACCACGTCCTCCATTTGCCATCTCTATGATCGGCGGTGGGGTTCAACACCCGTGAAGTGAAGGTGCGGTCTCCGGCGAGGAAGAATAGAACATGGGAGACAGACCGGCCCACTTGGGACACAATGCCCTGCCGCCTCCCATGCCCTACTCATCCTTGGAGCGTCTTGTCCGTCGCCAGCACCGATGAACATGAGGTCGATGATGGATGTGGGCGGTCTGTCACTGTCCACCTAGCATGTGCGCCCCCGAAAGTTGGATGACGGTGCATAGGACGCGCAGCTGGCGGCATTGGAGTTCTGGACCATCTGCACAGCCAGCGGGTGTGTGGACGCGTCTGGGTCTGGCTGCCCCGACTTTGCATTGCGAGCGACGCCTTAAGCGCTCGCAGCCTCGTAGAGCGCCCGCTGCTCCGCAACGATGTTTGGGTTTGCTGCGGCCATGGCAGCCCCGCTTGCGCGCTCACCGTAGATTTGGCCCTCCACTAGCCGGTGCTGCTCGAGGAGGAACATGTTGTACCTCTCCTCTTGTGCCTGCCGAAACGCCGACATAGGAGCCGGCGCAGACTGCTCCTCCTCCGCCATGGCGGTGTTGTAGTGTGCCTGTACCAGCTCCATGGTTAGGCCTACATGCACCAGCGCGGGGTCTAGCGCTGTGTCGTCGTCAGACCCCGTAGTGTCATCATCCGAGACCTCGAGCGAGCTGACCGACATGCCATGCTCGACCACCTGGCATGGCGGGACTGCCAGGCAGCTGCAAGGGCGGCCACCTCTTGTTTCATCTCCGACGACAGAATATCCCACAGAGCGTTCCCGCTCACGGTCATGACGGATGTGGAGCAAAGGAAGAGTATATGGAGCGGATGTGTTGTGGTGTGGGGTTAGCCGGGTGTGGACGCCTTTCAATAGCGGATTCCGGTGAGGCCAAGCGTCTAGGTGCGTCAATGCGCGCGCCGGAGTTGGTTCCTCGGCTGGCTAGCCTGCTTAATGGGGACATACAGACGGGCATTGAACGAGCATGATAGATATACGTCCTGTCCCGTACAGCAAACGTCGCTCCAACGTTGAACAGGCGCGGACACCGGGGACGCGGCGCAGGCGGCTCCCTCGATGCTTTAATGCCGACGCCAGTGAGAGGTCGCGTCCGCTCTAGGCCGACATCATTGCGGAGTGGCGGCTCTACAGTGGCATGAATACGGGTAGCTGACGCCTGGCGAGCGAATGAAAGTGTTTTGGGTGGGTTAGAGCAGTCAGGAGCGGACATGTCAGTGGTCCGAATGTTCGCAAAGCCCCCTCCCCACTTAGTTTGTCTCCGGTTTGCGAAGAAAAATATATCCAGACCATCGAGCGGACCAATACATGACAACGTCGAGTGGCAGAACACGTCTGAACCGTGCAGCCGGACGTTTGTGGGTGGTTTGAGGATACGCTCGTTGGAGACGCCCTAACTAGCAAGCTAGCTAATTAAGGTTGGTTGATGAATCATGTTGAATTAATGGCTAGGTTTAACACGGTAGAAACTTAACTTGATAGTGCTTCATGAACCATAATGTAACGATCAGTAGCTACTCCAGTCTAGTTAACATCCATGTCCAGACCTTTTTCCGCAGCTGCTAATCCCAGATATCAATGCTAACCGTGGACCACCTGCTAAGTAGGGAGTTAACGTCGGATGGCTACAAAATAATTCGAAATCAGCTGCTCGATCAGATGCATGCATGCACTCACATTCGAGTTGCGGACGGACGTGCAACGTGCGGGAGACCGTCAGGGAAGCACGCATGATGAACCTAATTAAAAGGTTAATTAGGCGATGGCTATCAAATTAATGGCGGACAAACTGACGATGACACAGTTGGTGACCCGACGATCGGCCGCTAATCAGTGACGTTTCAGAGGCTTTTTTAGCTGCTAGCCGGACATGATTGACACGTGTTATATATGCAGGCTGGCGTTGGTTGAGGCTCACACCAACCAGCCTCACGGTACCTAGCAGCTTAATTAGGCTACACATCAGCTGCTTATACTCTATCACAAAATTCCTTGCTGTTAATTAGAGGACCGGAAGAGGGTTCACAAGAAAAAATCGCGACACTACTAGAAAACAGTTCTCCTTTCTCGTAAATATTTTAGGTTAATAGGAGTTGGATCAAAAGTGCTCCGTCAGTTCCTATAAAAACAATTTTTTAGAGGATCCCGTATAATTAGCCCAACTCCTCCTCTATCTAGGGGGAGATGACCATCTTAGACCTTCATGTATAATTGTCATGTCAGAGCACCATCTGAGGAGTCTACCGCGCCGCAGCCAATGATACTGTGCCGCCACCGCACCGCCATCATCCTCATCGCCGGTATCCCAACCGCCATCGACGGCTGCTGCAGCCGCTGTGGACAACTAGCGTTCGTCGTCTGCTACAGATGCCGGCCAATCGCCACCACCGCAGTACCCACGCCGCCACCTAAGTGGGAGACATAGAGCAAAATAGAAAGGAAAATAAATAAATTTAGGGGCAGATTTTTGCGGACGTGCAAAAGCAGCTCACGTATGAACCTCCCCTAACTTATATGCACACCCTATAAAATCAGTTATAGGGGGAGCTTTTTACGGGACTTGGTTGTGATGTTTTGAACCCTGTGATTGCAGACATTGTCATTTAGGATGGTTTATCAAATCCAACCCTCTTTAATACAGACAATTGCAGGCGATTCCGGACTAGAGCAATCTACAATATTATCACCGATGGTACGGCTAGAGACTTCTCCTATTAGGGGGATCTACGAATACCCCGGCAAAGCCAATATGTCATAATTGTTTGGCGTGCTCATGCCATGTCATGTTTGTTTACGTTTGTGCAACATGTCATGCACTGTTTGTTTATCGTATCATTTGCTTCTTTCCGGTTTAGTTCTTCCCGATAGTTCCCAGCAACGATATGGATGCGAGGATTCATTGGACTAGACTTCATGAACTCGATCTTCTTCAGAGCGGGACCATTGCTACCTTACTTGATAGATATTTGGATGCTACCGTTTGGTCTCGCCACCTACCATATGTTTGTAGCCTCCATATTGCCATGATAAAGCCTTTAACCTCCACTTTCTAGCAACCCATTGTTGGCTATGTTATCGCTTGCTCAACCCCTCTTTTAGCGTTGGTAGTTGTAGGTACATGATTCTTCCATGTGTCAACATGGATATCTTTGGGATATCATTATTATCATGCTTAATTGTTAAACCTGTTGAAATGTGGCTAACGGTGGAACGCTTAGGCTTTTGCCCCAGTGTTTTGTTTCAATCTAGCCAACCTTAAGCACCAACAATCTGGTTATTATTTTCCATGATGAGCGCATTCTACCATGCGAGGGGTTATGGGGCCTCCCTCGAATCCCTTTGTCTAGCGTTAAAATCTTCAAGAAGGCCCAACAGTGGTACTAAAATTTGCCAACATAAAAGTTGCATAAGGAGTCATGAACCCGAGGTATCAAAATAAACAACTTGGGCCAGCGTTTGAGGGGTGTTGGTCCACAATGGCGGTCTGCGGTGCCACCACCGGGGAAACTCGGGGTTTGGCTATCGTATCCCTTGCCCATCCAGCTGGGACCGAGTCACGAGATACATGCGGATCTGATCTGGATTTTGAACTACTGGGAGGTCTTCTAGATTAGTTTAACATTAGCTAGAAGAACTTGTTACTCTGAACTTCTCAAACGGATTCCAGGCTTTAACGGCCCTGAACTTGGAGGAATGAGTATGCATGCGGAATATATAATGGAAAGTTGGAGCACCCCTGTAAGGTTAAATCTTTCGGAAAGACGTGTCCACAGTTAAGGATGACTTGGAAATTTATAATGTCAGTGGTAGACAACTTCAACTAATAATTCTTTTTGAGAAAAGGCGATTGCCCGACTTTATTGATAAAGCCATAAATAGAGAGTACATAATCAGCAGAGTACGACACCAAAACCAAAGTCTCACAACAACACCCACAAAGGGCAGCTAGGAAGGCAACAGTTTGGTCGGCCCGAAGGCCCGAATAAGATAATGGGGCACGCAGGACACCACCTACGCAGCAAAAGGGAAGGTAGCTACGACGAAGCGCCATCGACTGGAGAAGATAGCAAATTGGCAGACGCTCGCACTCTGTCGATCAACATCTCCAGGCCATCGCGATCTGCCGATTTAGTCAATAATATCCACTGCTGCAAGAGTATAGACATTTTAAACATCACATCAGCAGATTTGTTTGGGAAGACACCCTCGATAGTAAACTTGTTCCGAATGGTCTAGAGGGCCCAACAGAGGGCGCCCAACCCAGTCCAAAATAAACTCCTGGACCGACCACTCAGGCCGGCCGTCAAATCCGAATATCAGCAAATGAACCAGGAGCCCAAGAGGTTGAGTACCATGATCGAACGCAACCCAAACCAACAAAGCTAAGTCACACTTAAAGAAAATATGGTTAGTGTCTTTGAGAGAAGAACACAAAGCACAATGAGCAGAGTATGGCCCATTCCTTTTCTGAATCTGGTCGGCCGAGGGCAGCCGGCCCCTGAAGGCCTGCCAAAGGAATATTTTGATCTTAGGGGGAACCTTAGCCGTACAGATTCGCTTGAACTTCGAGGTAGTGGAGCTAGAGATAATACGGTTATAAAGGGACTTGACCGTAAACTTCCCAGACACGGTGTGGGGCCAAGAAACAGAGTCCGCCTCCTCCGAGAGCGCAGGGAACATAGCAACAAGGTGATGCCAGTCTCCCAACTCTACATGAGAGAGGGGCCTCTGAAATCCAAGGTCCCAACCATTGTGCGAGAGCTCAGAGATTGAAATCTCGGGATTGGAGCAGTATGAGAATAGAACTGGGAAGGAGGACGCAAGGGGGGCATCCCTAGTCCACCAGTCCAGCCAGAAATGGTTTGAGGCCCCGTCATTGACCATAAACTTGACATGAGAGCGGAACACCTCCCTAACTTTGACGAGGTCAGCCCAGAACAGGGAGGCCCCGATCGCTGTTGCAAACATAGGGCTTCCATTAGGGAAATATTTAGCTCTTAGGATCTCAAGCCATAAAGAACCAGGATTAGCGGTCATGATCCTCCAGCACCATTTCACAATGAGACACGTATTCATCACTTGTGTATTGACAATCCCAAGCCCCCCAAGGCTTTTAGGTTTGCAAATGATGTCCCATTTAACTAGCATGTATTTACGCTTGTTCTCAACAGAGTTCCAAAAGAAGGCCCCTCTATGCTTGTCGAAACCCGCATGGGTACCTTTAGATAATATGAAGAAGCCCATGGTGAACATCGGTAGGGAAGAGAGATAAGAGTTAATAAGGGCCACTTTGCTAGCATAAGTGTTATACCTGCCACGCCAAGGTAAAACTCTGTTCCCCACCTTTGCCACCAAAGGCTTAAACTCCATAGAGCATAGCCGACGCGGAGAGATGGGAGACCTAAATATTTGAAGGGAAATGCACCCAAGGAGCAGTTGAGCAAGTGGGAAACCCGTAACGCTTCGACCTCGTCAACACCAGTGACAATAGCCTCACTCTTAGAAAAGTTAATTTTGAGCCCCAACAAGGCTTTGAAACAGAGAAGAATAAATTTGAGGTTGGCAATACATGAGTCATTTAACTCCACAAGAATGATCGTGTCATCTGCATATTGGGGATGGGTGAGTCCCAGAGGGAGAAGATGAGATAGCATAGGGGAGATATGGCCAGCCGAAGCCACCCTATCCAGCATGCAAGATAAAGCGTCAGCAACCAAATTGAACAAAATAGGGGAAGTCGGATCCCCTTGCCGAAGGCCACGCCCATTGGCAAAGTAATTGCTAACAGATCCATTCACGGATACCGCTATATGACCACTAGACACCAACTGCATCATCCGGTGAACAACCCCTGGGTCAAAACCCTTAGCAAGCAGAACATGGTGTAGGAAATCCCGGCTGACCGAATCGTAGGATTTCTCGAAGTCGAGTTTAAGGATCAAGGCTTTGGAGCCTCTCTTCCTAAGGTCGTGCACAATCTCATGTAAACATAGAATACCATCTAGAATAAATCTACCCTTAATGATTCAAACTTGACCAACGTGTGCGTAATTGTGATTGTCTCTTCTTGTGTGTATGCAAGCAAGAAGAGGACGCAATGGGGTTATGAATGAACCATAGGTAGGTATTTAGGATCAATCCTTAATCAACTAGTTGCGACCCCCCTATGTGTAGGATTTATGTTATCTTGTTCTAGTATTTGTAAGACTAGATGGTTTTCATTGCTTAGGTGCTTGCTGCAACCTCACCACTTAACCACATCCAACCCATAAGTATTGCTAGTCTTGATACCCTTGGTAATACACTTGTTGAATCTTAAAAGGCTCACAGATACCACAACAACCCCAGATGCATGTACATGTAAAGCATTGCTCTAATGTGAGAGTGTGGTATGTTCTATATGGAGTTCTTCGACGATGATCACTCGGATGGGATCCCGGTTGGTAGCCTGGGGTTGGCAGGGTGGACGTTGCTTATTTATCTTGCCTCTTAGGCGTATTTGCTTCTTGTCCGTATTCGGATCTGTTCCTTCTCAGCTACAATGATTGATGTAACGTTAGGTCATGTTGACCTATGATTGGTGAAATATTTATGTATCGGCATATGTTTGCAATATTGTATCTCGTATTAAACTCTTCTATTCATGGGTACTTGTATTTGTTTTGTTGTGATGTCCACCTTGTTACCAACATATGACCATGCGTGTATGTTATGAAGTCATATGTTGGGCGACCAATATGCGCTTCTAGCACTACTGCAGGATACTTCTAACGCGACACTACGACTAGAGACCCTTCGATGAAACTGTGTGCGATGCAATAATCACAAACGATGATGTAAAAAAACCGTCAAAAAATGCAAAACGTTAAATTTAGTTGCGTGTGCGATGAGGGGCATACGGTTCAGTTCAATGAACTGTTTGCAATGAGGCAAAAGAACAAAAACGGGCAGCGAAATGAAGGTGTGTGCGATATACAACATACGCTTCACTTGGATGAACTGTTTGTGATTAGGCAACACAAAAGAAGAGGTCATCCAGATCAAGGTGTGTGCGATATATGATATACGGTTCACTTGTATGAACTGTTTGCGTTGAGCCAAGAGAACAAAAACATTTCAATTTAACAAGATGTGTGTGATACGCTGCAAACATGTCTGTAATCAAAAATGTGTGCGAAGACCGATAATAACAGCCCATTGCTGATAATAAGACATGTGTGTTGTGCGTTGCGATTGCATACAGAACAACAACATACACACACACACACTTATAAGGACATGGCTGCATAACCAAATTAAACATCCAATTACATAGGTGGCTACTACACACATGAAATTTTCACACTCCAAAGTCAACTATATATTACATGCATGATTAATTAGGATAAACGATCATCTGATCATCATCTAATTCTTGGGACGCATGTCGCTACTGCTCTGCTTGTGGCTCAATCCAGCCTCGTTGATCTCGGTAACGAGGCACTTCCTCATGTCAATGATCCGCCTGTGCATCTCGTAGCATGTGTGTTGGGAAACGTAGCATGCAATTTCAAAAAAATTCCTACGCTCACACAATATCTATCTAGGAGATGCATTGCAACGAGAGGGGGAGAGTGTGTCTACGTACCCTCGTAGCCCGAAAGCGAAAGCGTCTGACAATGCGGTTGATGTAGTCGAACTGCTTCTTGTTCTGACCGATCAAGCACCAAACGTACGACACCTCCGAGTTCTACACACATTCAGCTCGATGACGTCCCTCGAACTCATGATCCAGCAAAGTGTCGAGGGAGAGTTTCGTCAGCACGACGATGTGGTGACGGTGCTGGTGAAGTGATCCGCGCAGGGCTTCGCCTAAGCACTATGACAATATGACTAGAGGCGTAAACTGTGGAGGGGGGCGCTGCACACGGCTAGGAATCAATGTTGGGTGTTCTAGTGGTGCCCCCCCACATATATATAGGTGGTAGAGGGAGAGGGGCTACAAGGGGTGCCCCAAGTAGGAGAAATCCTACTTGGGCGCCTCCTCCAAGTCCATCGGAGGGGGAAGGAAAGAAAGGGGGAGGGGAAGGAAAGGGGGAGGCCGAATCCTCCCCTTTCCTTCTCCCTTCCCTTCCTTTCCTTCTCCTCCCATTCGGCCTATAGGGGGCGCACCAGCCCCTTTTGGGGATGGTCTGTCCCTCTCTTGGCCCATTAGGCCCATATAGCTTGCCGGGGGTTGCCCGGAACCCTTCCGGTGACCCTATACATACCCGGTACCCCCAGAACACTTCCGGTGTCCGAATACTATCGTCCTATATATGAATATTTACCTCTCGACCATTTAGAGACTCCTCGTCATGTCCATGATCTCATCCGGGACTCCGAACAACATTCGATCACCAAATCACATAACTCATATAATACAAAATCGTCATCGAACGTTAAGCGTGCGGACCCTACGTGTTCGAGAACTATGTAGACATGACCGAGACACCTCTCCGGTCAATAACCAATAGCGGAACCTAGATGCTCATATTGGTTCCCACATATTCTACGAAGATCTTTATCGGTCGTACCGTAATGACAACATACGTTATTCCCTTTGTCATCGGTATGTTACTTGCCGGAGATTCGATCGTCGGTATCTTCATACCAAGTTCAATCTCATTACCGGCAAGTCTCTTTACTCGTTCCGTAATACATCATCCCGTAACTAACTCATTAGTCATATTGCTTGCAAGGCTTTATCATGATGTGTATTACCAAGAGGGCCCAGAGATACCTCTCCTATACTCGGAGTGACAAATCCTAATCTCGATCTATACCAACCCAACAAACACCTTCGAAGATACCTGTAGAGCATCTTTATAATCACCCAGTTACATTGTGACGTTTGATAGCACACAAGGTATTCCTCCGGTATCCGGGAGTTGCATAATCTCATAGTCGAAGGAATATGTATTTGACATGAAGAAAGCAATAGCAATAAAACTTAACGATCATTATGCTAAGTTAACAGCTGGGTCTTGTCCATCACATCATTCTCCTAATGATGTGATCCTGTTCATCAAATGACAACACATGTATATGGCTAGGAAACTTAACCATCTTTGATTAACGAGCTAGTCTAGTAGAGGCATACTAGGGACACTGTGTTTTGTCTATGTATCCACACATGTATCAAGATTCCGGTTAATACAATTCTAGCATGAATAATAAACATTTATCATGATATAATGAAATGTAAAATAACAACTTTATTATTGCCTCTAGGGCATATTTTCTTCAGTCTCCCACTTGCACTAGAGTCAATAATCTAGTTCACATTGCCATGTGATTTAACACCAATAGTTCACATCGCCATGTGACCAACATCCAAAGGGTTTACTAGAGTCATTAATCTAGTTCACATCACCATGTGATCAATGCCCAAAGAGTACTAAGGTGTGATCATGTTTTGTTTGTGAGAGAGGCTTAGTCAACGGGTCTGCAACATTCAGATCCGTATGTATTTTGCAAACTTCTATGTCTACAATGCTCTGCACGGAGCTACTCTAGCTAATTGCTCCCACTTTCAATATGTATCCAGATTGAGACTCAGAGTCATCTGGATCGGTGTAAAAGCTTGCGTCGACGTAACTCTTTACGGCGAACTCTTTATCACCTCCATAACCGAGAAATATTTCCTTAGTCCTCTTAGGTAACCAAGGATAATTTTGACTGCTCAATGATTTACTCCTGGATCACTATTGTACCCCCTTGCCAAACTCATGGCAAGGTACATAATATGTATGGTACACAACATGGCATACTTTATAGAACCTATGACTGAGGCATAGGGAATGACTTTCATTCTCTCTCTATCTTCTCCCGTGGTCGGGCTTTGAGTCTTACTCAACTTCACACCTTGCAACACAGGCAAGAACTCTTTCTTTGACTGATCCATTTTGAACATCTTCAAAATCTTGTCAAGGTATGTGCTTTGTGAAAGTCCAATTAAGCATCTTGATATATCCCTATAGATCTTGATGCCTAATATATAAGTAGCTTCACCGAGGTCTTTCATTGAAAAATTCTTATTCAAGTATCCTTTTATGCTATCCAGAAATTCTATATCATTCCTAATCAACAATATGTCATCCACATATAATATGAGAATTGCTACAGAGCTCCCACTCACTTTCTTGTAAGTACAGGCTTCTCTGAAAGTCTGTATAAAACCATATGCTTTGATCACCTCATCAAAGCGTATATTCCAACTCCGTGATGCTTGCACCAGTCTATAAATGGATCGTTGGAGCTTACACACTTTGTTAGCATCTTTAGGATCGACAAAACCTTCTGGTTCCATCATATACAACTCTTCTTTAAGATATCCATTAATGAATGCAGTTTTGACATCCATTTGCCAGATTTCATAAAATGCGGTAATTGCTAACATGATTCGTACAGACTTAAGCATCGCTACGAGTGAGAAAATCTCATCGTAGTCAACACCTTGAATTTGTCAAAAACATTTTTGCGACAAGTCGAGCTTTGTAGATAGTAACACTATCATCAGTGTCCATCTTCCTCTTGAAGATCCATTTATTCTCTATGGCTCACCGATCATCGGGCAAGTCAACCAAAGTCCACACTTTGTTCTCATACATGGATCCTATCTCAGATTTCATGGACTCTAGCCATTTATCGGAATTTGGGCTCATCATCGCTTCCTCATAGTTTGCAGGTTCGTCATGGTCTAGTAACATGATTTCCAGAACAGGATTACCGTACAACTCTGGTGCGGAACGTGCTCTGGTTGACCTACGAGGTTCGGTAGTAACTTGATATAAAGTTTCATGATTATTATCATTAGCTTCCTCTCTAGTTGGTGTAGGTATCACTGGAACTGATTTCTGTGATAAGCTACTTTCCAATTCGAGAGAAGGTACAATTACCTCATCAAGTTCTACTTTCCTCCCACTCACTTCTTTCGAGAGAAACTCCTTCTCTAGAAAGGATCCATTCTTAGCAACAAAAATCTTGCCTTTGGATGTGTGATAGAAGGTGTACCCAATAGTTTCTTTTGGGTATCCTATGAAGACGCACTTCTCTGATTTAGATTCGAGCTTATTAGTTTGAAACTTTTTCACATAATCATCGCAACCCCAAACTTTAAGAAATGACAGCTTTGGTTTCTTGCTAAACCATAGTTCATACGGTGTCGTCTCAACGGATTTAGACGGTGCCCTATTTAACATGAATGCAGCTGTCTCTAATGCATAACCCCAAAACGATAGTGGTAAATTGGTAAGAGACACCATAGATCGCACCATATCTAATAAAGTACGGTTACGACGTTCGGACACACCATTACGCTGTGGTGTTCCTGGTGGCGTGAGTTGTGAAACTATTCCACATTGTTTTAAATGAAGGCCATACTCGTAACTCAAATATTTGCCTCCGCGATCAAATCGTAGAAACTTTATTTTCTTGTTACGATGATTCTCCACTTCACTATGAAATTCTTTGAACTTTTCAAATGTTTCAGACTTGTGTTTCATCAAGTAGATATACCCATATCTGTTCAAATAATCTGTGAAGGTTAGAAAATAACGATACCCGCCGCATGCCTCAACACTCATTGGACCACATACATCGGTATGTTTTATTTCCAATAAGTCATTAGCTTTCTCCATTGTTCCGGAGAATGGAGTTTTAGTCATCTTTCCCATGAGGCATGGTTCGCAAGTATCAAATGATTCATAATCAAGTGATTCTAAAAGCCCATATGCATGGAGTTTCTTCATGCACTTTACACCAATATGACCAAAATGGTAGTGCCACAAATATGTTTGCACTATCATTATCAACTTTGCATTTTTTGGCATCAATATTATGAGTATGTGTATCACTACGATCAAGATTCAATAAACCATTTACATTGGGTGTATGACCATAGAAGGTTTTATTCATGTAAATAGAACAACAATTATTCTTCGACTTAAATGAATAATCGTATTGCAATAAACATGATCCAATCATATTCATGCTCAATGCAAACACCAAATAACATCTATTTAGGTCCAACACTAATCCCGAAGGTATAGGGAGTGTGCGATGGTGATCGTATCAACCTTGGAATTACTTCCAACAACATCGTCACCTCATCCTTAACTAGTCTCTGTTTATTTTGCAACTCATATTTTGAGTTACTACTCTTAGCAACTGAACAAGTATCAAATACCGAGGGGTTGCTATAAACACTAGTAAAGTACACATCAATAACATCTATATCAAATATACCTTTGTTCACTTTGCCATCCTTCTTATCCGCCAAGTATCTTGGGTAGTTCCACTTCCAATGACCATTTCCTTTGCAGTAGAAGCACTCAGTTTCACACTTGGTTCTAGCTTTGGGCTTCTTCATGGGAGTGGCAACTTTCTTGCCATTCTTTTGAAGTTTCCCTTTCTTTCCCTTGCCCTTTTCTTGAAACTAGTGGTCTTGTTAACCATCAACACTTGATGCTATTTCTTGATTTCTACCTTCTCTGATTTCAGCATCGCGAAGAGCTTGGGAATCATTTTAGTCATCCCTCGCATATTATAGTTCATCACGAAGTTCTAGTAGCTTGGTGATTGTGACTAGAGAACTCTGTCAATCACTATCTTATCTGGAAGACTAACTCCCACTTGATTCAAGTGATTGTAGTGCCCAGACATTCTGAGCACATGCTCACTAGCTGAGTTATTCTCCTCCATCTTGTAGGCAAAGTACTTGTAAGAGGTCTCATACCTCTCAACACGGGCATAAGTCTGAAACACTAATTTCAGCTCTTGGAACATCTCATATGTTCCATGGCGTTCAAAACGTCTTTGAAGTCTTGGTTCTAAGCCGTAAAGCATGGTGCACTAAACTGTCAAGTAGTCATCATATCGAGCTTGCCAAACATTCATAACGTCTACATCTGCTCCTGCAACAGGTCTGTCACCTAGCGGTGCATCAAGGACATAATTCTTCTCTGTAGCAATGAGGATAATCCTCATATCACGGACCTAGTCCGCATCATTGCTACTATCATCCTCAACTTAGTTTTATCTAGGAACAAATCAAAAACACAGGGGAGCTACAACGCAAGCTATTGATCTACACTATAATTTGCAAATACTAGCAGAACTAAGTTCATGCTAAATTAAAGTTCAATTAATCATATTACTTAAGAACTCCCACTTAGATAGATATCCCTCTAGTCATCTAAATGATCACGTGATCCATATCAACTAAACCATGCCCGATCATCACATGAGATGGAGTAGTTTTCAATGGTGAACATCTCTATGTTGATCATATCTACTATATGATTCACGTTTGACCTTTCGGTCTCTAGTGTTCCAAGGCCATGTCTGTACATGCTAGGCTTGTCAAGTTTAACCTGAGTATCCTGCACGTGCAAAATTGTCTTGCACTCATTGTATGTGAACGTAGAGCTTATCACACCCGATCATCATGTGGTATCTCAGCACGACGAACTGTCGCAATGGTGCATACTCAGGGAGAACACTTATACCTTGAAATTTTAATGAGGGATCATCTTATAATGCTACCGCCATTCTAAGCAAAATAAGATGCATAAAAAGATAAACATCACATGCAATCAAAATATGTGACATGATATGGCCATCATCATCTTGTGCCTTTGATCTCCATCTCCAAAGCACCGTCATGATTTCCATCATCACCGGCTTGACACCTTGATCTCCATCGTAGCGTAGTTGTCGTCTCGCCAACTATTGCTTCTACAACTATCGCTAACGCATAGTGATAAAGTCAAGCAATTACATGGCGATTGCATTTCATACAATAAAGCGGCAACCATAAGGCTCCTGCCAGTTTCTGATAACTTTTACAAAACATGATAATCTCATACAACAACGTATATCACATCATGTCTTGACCATATCACATCACAACATGCCCTGCAAAAAAAAGTTAGATGTCCTCTACTTTGTTGTTGCAAGTTTTATGTGGCTGCTACGGGCTTCTAGTAAGAATAGTTCTTACCTACGCATCAAAACCACAACGATGTTTCGTTAAGTTTATTGTTTTAACCTTCAACAAGGACCGTCCATAGTCAAATTCGATTCAACTAAAGTTGGAGAAACACACACCCGCTAGCCACCTTTATGCAAAACTAGTTGCAGGTCTGTCGGTGGAACCGGTCTCATGAACGTGGTCATGTAAGGTTGATCCGGGCCGCTTCATCCAACAATACCGCCAAATCAAAATAAGAAGTTGGTGGTAAGCAGTATGACTATCACCACCCACAACTCTTTGTGTTCTACTCGTGCATATCATCTATGCATAGACCTGGCTCTTATGCCACTGTTGGGGAACGTAGCATATAGTTCCAAAAAAATTCCTACACTCACGCAAGATCTATCTAGGAGACGCATTGCAATGAGAGGGGGAGAGTGTGTCTACGTACCCTCATAGCCCAAAAGCGGAAGCGTTTGACAACGCGGTTGATGTAGCCGAGCTTCTTCTCGTTCCGAACGATCAAGCACCGAACATACGAAACCTCCGAGTTCTACACACATTTAGCTCGATGACGTCCCTCGAACTCTTGATCCAACAAAGTGTTGAGGGAGAGTTTCGTCAGCACGATGGCGTGGTGACGATGATGGTGAAGTGATCCACGCAGGGCTTCGCCTAAGCACTACGACAATATGACTGGAGGCGTAAACTGTGGAGGGGGGCGCCGCACACGGCTAGGAATCAATGTTGTGTGTTCTAGCGGTGCCCCCCACATATATATAGGTGGGCGAGGGAGAGGGGCTGCAAGGGGCGCCCCAAGTAGGAGTAATCCTACTTGGGCGCCCCCTCCAAGTCGGCCTCCCCCTTCCATATCCATCAAAGGGGGAAGGAAAGAGAGGGGGAAGGGAAGGAAAGGGGGAGGCCGAATCCTCCCCTTTCCTTCTCCCTTCCCTTCCTTTCCTTCTCCTACAATTCGGCCTATAGGGGGCGCACCAGCCCCTTTTGGGGCTGGGCTGTCCCTCTCTTGGCCCATTAGGCCCATATAGCTTGCCGGGGGTTGCCCGAAACCCCTTCCGGTGACCCGATACCCCCAGAACACTTCCGGTGTCTGAATACTATTGTCCTATATATGAATCTTGACCTCTCGAGCATTTCGAGACTCCTCATCATGTTCGTAATCTCATCCGGGACTCCGAACAACATTCGGTCACCAAATCACATAACTCATATAATACAAAATAGTCATCGAACTTTAAGCGTGCGGACCCTACGGGTTCGAGAACTATGTAGACATGACCAGGATACCTCTCCGGTCAATAAGCAATATCGGAACTTGGATGCTCATATTGGTTCCCACATACTCTATGAAGATCTTTATCGGTCGTACCGTAATGACAACATACATTATTCCCTTTGTCATCGGTATGTTACTTGCCCGAAATTCGATCGTCGGTATCTTCATACCTAGTTCAATCTCATTATCGGCAAGTCTCTTTACTCGTTCCGTAATACATCATCCCGTAACTAACTCATTAGTCATATTGCTTGCATGGCTTATCATGATGTGTGAGGGAGTCCTGGATTAGGGGGCCTCCGGACAGCCGGACTATGTCCTTTGGCCGGACTATTAGACTATGAAGATACAAGATTGAAGACTTCGTCTCGTGTCCGGATGGGACTCTACTTGGCGTGGAAGGCAAGCTAGGCAATACGGATATGTATATCTCCTCCTTTGTAACCGACCTTGTGTAACCCTAGCCCCCTCTGGTGTCTATATAAACCGGAGGGTTTTAGTCCGTAGGACAACATACAATCATACCATAGGCTAGCTTCTAGGGTTTAGCCTCTCCGATCTCGTGGTAGATCAACTCTTGTAATACTCGTATCATCAAGAATAAATCAAGCAAGACGTAGGGTTTTACCTCCATCAAGAGGGCCCGAACCTGGGTAAAACATCATGTTCCCTGCCTCCTGTTACCATCCGCCTTAGATGCACAGTTTGGGACCCCCTACCCGAGATCCGCCGGTTTTGACACCGACATTGGTGCTTTCATTGAGAGTTCCTCTGTGTCGTCGCCGTTAGGCTTGATGGCTCCTACGATCATCGATAGCGATGCAGTCCAGGATGAGACTTTTCTCCCCGGACAGATCTTTGTGTTCGGCGGCTTCGCACTGCGGGCCAACTCGCTTGGCCATCTGGAGCAGATCGAAAGTTACGCCCCTGGCCACCAGGTCAGGTTTGGAAGCTTAAACTACACAGCTGATATCTGTGGAGACTTGATCTTCGACGGATTCGAGCCTCTGCCTTGTGCGCCACGCGTCCACGATGAGTACGATTTAGCTCTACCATCGGACCGTATTCAGGAGATCGCACACGCAGCCGCTCCGACCCTCAATTCAGAGCCAGTTTCGCCATCCGAGGGCGGGTGGATAGACCCCGTCACGAAGGCCGTACCCTCTGCGGCGATTGAGCCGAATATCGACCTTACCCTTCATGAGAGCCGTGTTACCAAGCTGCCGGATCCTTCTCCGACCACGGACTCCGAACCGCCTGCGCCCGTTCCTATTGAATCCAATTGGGCGCCGATCATGGAGTTCACCTCCGCGGATATTTTTCAGCACTCGCCCTTCGGCGACATACTGAACTCATTAAGGTCTCTTTCCTTGTCAGGAGGATCCTGGCCGAATTACGTCTGGCAGGTTTGGGATGCGGATGACGAAGAAATTCGCCGCCCACCCACCACCCACTTAGTAGCCACTGTCGATGACTTAACCAACATGCTCGACTTCGACTCCGAAGACATCGACGGTATGGACGACGATGCGGGAGTCGAAGAGGAACCACTGCCCACAGGGCACTGGACAGCCACCTCATCATATGATATATACATGGTGGACACACCCAAAGAAGGCAATGGCGACGAGACAACAGAGGATGACCCCTCCAAGAAGCAATCCAAGCGCCGGCGTCAGCGGCGCTGCTCTAAGTCCCGCCAAGGCAAAAGTGGTGATACCGGCACCGGAGATAATAGCACTTCGGACATTGCCGAAGACAACAACAATCCCCTCCAGCAAGATTTAGAGCAGGAGGATGGAGGAGCCAGCTCTCCTGAGAGAGCGGCAGATGGAGAGGCGGAGGATGATCATTACATGCCTCCCTCCGAAGACGAGGCAAGCCTCGGCGATGACGAATTCGTCGTGCCAGAGGATCCCGTCGAACAAGAGCACTTCAAGCGCAGGCTTATAGCCACGACAAATAGCCTTAAGAAAAAGTAGCAGCTTCAAGCTGATCAAGATTTGCTAGCTGACAGATGGACTGAAGTCCTGGCGGCCGAAGAGTATAAACTCGAACGCCCCTCCAAGAGTTACCCAAAATGCCGGTTGCTACCCCGACTGGAGGAGGAAGCACCGAAACCTACATCCCCGACATATGACACGGCTGATCGGCCACCTCGTGGCCGCGACAGAGACACATTCCAGCCAAAAGTTCAGCCCGCACCCCGACGTCATTCAAATAAAAAGGCATGGGGAAATACGCCAGACCTGCAAGATGTATTGGAGGACAAAGCAAAACATGCAAGATCAATATACGGATCACGAGGGCGCGCCACTATGCAAGACGATAATCATCACGCCGGATACAGTAAAAGTAAGTCCGGCCGGGCCGAACACAGCGGGCAAGACCCATTCGAGCTGCATCGCGACATAGCCCAGTATAGAGGCGCCGCACACCCCTTATGCTTCACAGACGAAGTAATGGATCATCAAATCGCAGAGGGCTTCAAACCCGTAAATATAGAATCATACGACGGCACAACAGATCTTGCAGTGTGGATTGAGGATTTCCTCCTGCACATTCACATGGCCCGCGGTGATGACCTACATGCCATCAAATACCTCCCACTCAAACTCAAAGGACCAGCTCGGCATTGGCTCAACAGCTTGCCAGCAGAGTCCATTGGCTGTTGGGAAGATCTGGAAGCCGCATTCCTCGAAAACTTTCAGGGCACTTATGTACGACCACCAGATACCGATGACTTGAGCCACATAATTCAGCAGCTAGAGGAATCGGCCAGGCAATTCTGGACACGGTTCCTAACAAAGAAAAATCAAATCGTCGACTATCCGGATGCAGAGGCCCTAGCAGCTTTCAAGCACAACATCCGCGACGAGTGGCTAGCCCGGCACCTTGGTCAGGAAAAGCCGAAATCTATGGCAGCTGTCACGACACTCATGACCCGCTTTTGTGCGGGAGAAGACAGCTGGCTGGCTCGCAGTAATAACATATCAAAGAACCATGGTACTTCGGATACCAAGGACGGCAATGGCAGGTCACGTCGCAACAAACATAAGCGCCCCATTAACAGTGACAATACCAAGGATACGGCAGTCAATGCCGGATTCAAAGGCTCTAAACCAGGTCAGCGGAAAAAGCCATTCAAAAGAAGCACTCCGGGCCCGTCCAGTTTGGACCGTACACTCGATCGCTCGTGTCAAATACACGGCACCCCCGACAAGCCAGCCAACCACACCAACAGGGACTGTTGGGTGTTCAAGCAGGCCGGCAAGTTAAATGCCGAAAACCAAGATAAGGGGTCACATAGCGATGACGAGGAGGAGCCCCGGCAGCCGAACACCGGAGGACAAAAGAGGTTCCCCCCACAAGTGCGGATGGTGAACATGATATACGCAACCCACATCCCCAAGAGGGAGCGGAAGCGTGCGCTCAGGGACGTATATGCATTGGAGCCAGTCGCCCAAAGTTCAACCCATGGTCTTCCTGTCCGATCACCTTCGATCGCAGGGACCACCCCACTAGTATCCATCATGGCAGATTCGCCGCATTGGTCCTCGACCCAATCATTGATGGATTTCACCTCACTCGAGTCCTAATGGACGGCGGCAGCAGCCTGAACCTGCTTTATCAGGACACAATGCGCAAAATGGGTATAGACCCCTCAAGGATCAAGCCCACCAAAACGACCTTTAAAGGCGTCATACCAGGTGTAGAGGCCCATTGCACAGACTCAGTAACACTGGAAGTGGTCTTTGGATCTCCGGATAACTTCCAAAGCGAAGAGTTAATCTTCGACATTGTCCCGTTCCGCAGTGGCTATCATGCACTGCTAGGGCGAACCGCATTCGCAAGATTCAATGCGGTACCGCATTATGCATATCTCAAGCTCAAGATGCCAGGACCACGGGGGGTCATCACAGTCAATGGAAACACAGAGCGCTCTCTCCGCACGGAGGAGCACACTGCGGCCCTCGCAGCAAAAGCACAAACCAGCCTCTTAAGGCAATCCACTAATTCGGTGATTAAGGACCCGGACACCTTCAGGCGCGCCTGGGGTAATCGGCAACAGGACCTCCTGGCATGTTCTGAGCTCGCATAGCAATGCGTGTTGGAAATATGCCCTAGAGGCAATAATAAAATGGTTATTATTATAATTCTTTGTTCATGATAATTGTCTATTGTTCATGCTATAATTGTGTTATCCGGAAATCGTAATACATGTGTGAATACATAGACCACAACACGTCCCTAGTGAGCCTCTAGTTGACTAGCTCGTTGATCAAAAGATAGTCATGGTTTCCTGACTATGGACATTCGATGTCATTGATAACGGGATCACATCATTAGGAGAATGATGTGGTGGACAAGACCCAATCCTAAGCATAGCTTAAAGATCATGTAGTTCGTTTGCTAGAGCTTTTCCGAATGTCAAGTATCATTTCCTTAGACCATGAGATTGTGCAACTCCCGGATACCGTAGGAGTGCTTTGGGTGTGCCAAACGTCACAACGTAACTGGGTGACTATAAAGGTACACTACGGGTATCTCCGAAAGTGTCTGTTGGGTTGGCACGAATCGAGACTGGGATTTGTCACTCCGTATGACCGAGAGGTATCTCTGGGCCCACTCGGTAATGCATCATCATAATGAGCTCAATGTGACCAAGTGGTTGATCACGGGATCATGCATTACGGTATGAGTAAAGTGACTTGCCGGCAACGAGATTGAACGAGGTATTGGGATACCAACGATCTAGTCTCGGGCAAGTAACATACCGATTGACAAAGGGAATTGTATACGGGATTGATTGAATCCTTGACATCGTGGTTCATCCGATGAGATCATCGAGGAGCATGTGGGAGCCAACATGGGTATCCAGATCCCGCTGTTGGTTATTGGCCGGAGAGTCATCTCGGTCATGTCTGCGTGTCTCCCGAACCCGTAGGGTCTACACACTTAAGGTTCGGTGACGCTAGGGTTGTTGAGATATTAGTATACGGTAACCCAAAAGTTGTTCGGAGTCCCGGATGAGATCCCGGACGTCACGAGGAGTTCCGGAATGGTCCGGAGGTGAAGATTTATATATAGGAAGTCAAGTTTCGGGGGTAATCGGTATTGTACCGGGACCACCGGAAGGGTCCCGAGGGTCCACCGGGTGGGGCCACCTATCCCGGAGGGCCCCATGGGCTGAAGTGGGAGGGGAACCAGCCCCTAGTGGACTGGTGCGCCCCCCCATGGGCCTCCCCTGCGCCTAGGGTTGGAAACCCTAGGGGTGGGGGCGCCCCACTTGGCTTGGGGGGCACTCCACCCCCCTTGGCCGGCGCCCTCCCTTGGAGATTGCATCTCCTAGGGCCGGCGCCCCCCTAGGGGTCCTATATATAGTGGGGGGAGGGAGGGCAGCCGCAACCTAACCCCTGGCGCCTCCCTCTCCCTCCCGTGACACTCCTCCCTCTCCCTGCGCTTGGCGAAGCCCTGCCGAGATCACCGTTGCTTCCACCACCACGCTGTCGTGCTGCTGGATCTCCATCAACCTCTCCTTCCTCCTTGCTGGATCAAGTTGGAGGAGACGTATTCCCAACCGTACGTGTGTTGAACGCGGAGGTGCCGTCCGTTCGGCATTAGGTCATCGGTGATTTGGATCACGACGAGTACGACTCCATCAACCCCATTCTCTTGAACGCTTCCGCTCGCGATCTACAAGAGTATGTAGATGCACTCTCCTCTCCCTCGTTGCTAGATGACTCCATAGATTGATCTTGGTGATGAGTAGAAAATTTTAAAATTCTGCTACGTTCACCAACAATGCGGCCCCCACCCCGGCCCCAGCCAAACGGCGAAATCCGTGACACGTGTACATAATTACACATTAAAAATACCATGGGCACAGGCGGGGAGGGGGGCACGATGGCAGCACGCCCCAAGTTGCGGCTTAAACCGCACTAGGGGCTTCCCGCTTTGTTATTTTTCTCTTTCAGGACTTTAATCTCTGGAAACCCTGTCCGGCAGCGTGATTGCCGAACACATGATGCAGCAACCAAGGAGGCAGAAAGCTACGTCACACCACGGAACTCCCAGGTAGATTACGATAACAAGTGAAATATTTGTTTTAATACTATTCCTCAGCTTGCCCTTGGAAGGGACATGTCAAACAGTCCTACTTTTTGCTTATCGCACTACTTGTATCAATCTGCTTTAACACACCTTTTTGAATAAAAAATGCATAGCATTAAGGCTATTATTGCATTCTTCTTTTATACATATATGTTCATTCATGACATCCAGCACCCGTACACTCTGGTACGGCCAATACGCTAGGGGCTTAAGCATACCCCATAATACGGCGTGAGAAGTCCGAACACTTTCGATAGTGCGGCACCCCGAACTTATAGCATTATATGCATCAGCTCCGAATCATGTCTTGGGTCAATTGTTGGGTTTGCCCGGCTTCCATGTTTTGCTACCTTACGTTCCGCTATATCGGCTAAGGTAGCACTGGGAGAACTACTGCGATTGTGCCCCGGTTCTGCTAGGCTAAGCACCTCAGTAGAGAAAGCTAAAACTGACTATCATGATAAGGCGAGAGACTGGTCGCTGTTCGAGAGGTTTTTGAGTCCCTAAAGACTTATGCCGCTTAGAGCGAGGAGTCGGCCCTGTCCGGCTTAAGGCGTGTATCGCGCCCCGAATTCGGCCTTCCGAATACTAGGGGCTTCGTCGAAATTTAAAATTATAGAATTCTATGGCTAAGTGAGAGTGATAACGCATTATAGTCTGATTGCCTTGTTCGTTGTGCTGAGCACCTCCCTCGAAGGACCCAACAATGGGAACAAGAGTGCTCAGGTTTATCCCGAACACCCCAGCACTCGTGGCGTGGGGGCAGAAGCCGACGACTAGCCATCTCTCAGATTTGATAAACAGCCGAACAGAAGGTAATATTTTAAATTCAAACAAGCGTTGCATAGCGCATATGAACAAGTTTTCATAAATACAGGATTGCACGAGCGAGTTTACTCGAATATTATATCTTTTGTACACTCGTCCGCTACGAGACGAGCGCCCTTCAGGACACCCTCATAGTACATCTCGGGGTGGCGATGCTCCTTGCCTTGCGGCGGCCCTTCCTTCACCAGCTTCACGACGTCCATCTTGGCCCATTGCACCTTCACACGGGCGAAAGCCCGGCGTGCACCTTCGATGCAGACGGACCGCTTGATTACTTCAAGCCGTGGGCAGGCATCCACAAGCCGCCTCACCAGGCTGAAGTAGCTATTGGGAAGGGCATCGCCAGGCCACATCCGGACTATAAAGCCCTTCATGGCCTGTTTGGCCTCCTTGTGCAGCTCGACCAGTTGCTTTAGCTGGTCGCTCAGAGGCATCGGGTGTTCGGTCCCAGTATACTGAGACCAGAACAGCTTCTCCATTGAGCTTCCCTCCTCGCCCTGGTAAAACTGTGCGGCATCTGACACGCTGCAGGGCAAATCTGTGAATGCTCCTGAAGAGCTCCGGATTCGGGTAAGTAACAAGTAATTCACTTTCACATGCTTGCTTTGCATATAGAATGCCTTACCCGCCGCTATCTTCTTCATCGCATCAATATCCTGGAGGGCCTTTTGGGCTTCGGCCTTATCACTCTTTGCGCTATCGAGGGCCGCGGCAAGCTCGGACTCTCACGTCTTCAAGTCAAGCTCCAACGCCTCGTGCTTCGTCACGAGAGCGTGGAGCTCTTGCTGCACCTCGCCCACCCGTGCCTCATGCCTTTCCCGCTCGGTGCACTCCTTGGCCGCTTCGTTTTCGGCCTTGGATAGCGCTTGCTTCAGGGTCACCACCTCGATTGTGGCCCCTGGCAAATTTACGATGATCCTGTCATTTTGCAATCGCATTCTTTTTATATATATATCCATAGACTAGGTACTACTTACCTTTGTTCTCCTCGAGCTGCCTCTTGGCAAGGCCGAGTTCTTTCTTGGACCCTTCGAGGTCCTGCTTCAGTGTGGCGACCTCCGCAGTCAGTGCGGCTAAGGCCAACATCGAAGCCTGCATACGCATATAGACATACTTATATTAGACTCCTGTGATATGTTTGATCCTCTGTTCGGCTTTTCTTTGTGAACACCGAATAGAGCATCAGGGGATACTGTCTATGCGGTAATATTTTTCCTATAAACTTACCTCAAAGCCTGTTAGAAGGCTGGCACAGGCTTCAGTCAGTCCGCTCTTGGCGGACTAAACCTTCTGGACCACCGCACTCATAATAGTGCGGTGCTCTTTGTCGATGGAAGCACTGCGAAGCGCTCCCAGCAGACTGTCCTGTGCCTCTGGATGGACAGAGGTCACCGGCACAGGCGTCTTGCCCCTTTTAGAAGGAGGCCACCCGCCCGAGTCCGAAACCACTGGGGGTTCCGGCGCGGTGTTCGGCTGAGGGCCGAACTCGGAGCCCTCGGGAGCCTTGCTCCCTCTGCTCGCAGAGTCCGGAAGGTTGCCTTGAGGCGCCTCTGGGACTGTCTCCCCTCAACCCGGTGCCTCTTGAGACAATACCTCGACGTTGTCCGTAGGGCAGGGGGAGGTGGTGGTCGGAAGTGGATCGCTATCCATATCCGACGAGCCCAGGGAGCCGTCCGACGATACGTCGATACGGGCTCGTGGTGGTCTGCATAATCATAATTCGGCGTTAGAAGAAACAATGCGACAAATGAATGCTATGAGTTACTCTGGCATCCGAATACTTACGACTTTGCCAGGGGCTTGGCCCTGAGCAGCCACTCGTCTTCGTCTTCGGCGGCGGTGGTAGAGTAGTCCGGAAGGAGAGTCCTTCCCTTCTTGGACCCTTCGCCCCCCCGGTTGGGGCGGCCTTACTTTTCTTGTCTCCCCCGACTGGAGGGGGATTATCTTCATCTTCCTCCTCGTCTTCGGGGGAAGAGTGTGTCGCAGAGTTATCGGACGATGAGTCCGATAACACCTGGCGTCGGGAACTCTTTCGGGTTCCCTTGGCCTTCTTGGTCTTCTCCGACACCTTATAAGGGGCCGAAGTCAGCATCTCCGTAAGGAGAGCGTCCGCAGTGTCTTCGGGCAGAGGGGCCAGACAGTTAACCTGCCCCGACGTCTCCACCCAGTCCTGTCAAAGGCATGGAGATCAGACCCCGCACATGATTAAGCTAGGGGAAATAAAATACCCTATCGGATGTATAGAACTCACTGAATGCGCTTGGCGCTTCGCGCTTAGCCCGCGGTGCTCTGTGAGGGAGGGAGGGACCTCAACGCCCTTGAACAGCACCTTCCAGACGTCCTTGTGCATCGTGTCAAAGAGCTCGCTTAGAGTCTGGTGCTGGGTCGGGTCGAACTCCCACAAGTTGAAGTCCCGTTGTTGGCACGGGTGGATCCGGCGGATGAGCATGGCCTGGACTATGTTGACAAGCTTGGGCTTCTTGCCTGCCATATTCCGGATACATTTCTGGAGTCCGTCCAGCTCCATCGATGAACCCCAGGACAGGCCCTTCTCCTTCCAGGAGGTGAGCCGCGTGGGGATTCCGGATCGAAACTTGGGGGCGGCCACCCATTTGGCATCGCGCGGCTCGGTGATGTAGAACCACGCCGATTGCCACCCCTTTATGGTCTCCATGAAGGAGCCTTCAAGCCATACAACGTTGGGCATCTTGCCCACCATGGCTCCGCCGCATTCTGCTTGTTGGCCGCCCACCACCTTCGGCTTGATATTGAAGGTCTTTAACCACAGGCTGAAGTGGGGCCGGATGCGGAGGAAAGCCTCACACACGTCAATGAACGCCGAAATGTTGAGGACGAAGTTTGGGGCCAGATCATGGAAGTCCAGCCCGTAGTAGAACATGAGACCACGGACGAATGGATGGATGGGAAACCCCAGTCCGCGAAGGAAGTGGTGGAGGAAGACTACCCTCTCGTGAGGTTCAGGGGTAGGAACGATCTGCCCCGCAGCGGGCAGCCGATGCGCGATGTTCGCAGCTAAGTATCCGGCTCCGCGCAGCTTCTTGATGTGTCCCTCCGTAACGGAGGAAGCCATCCATTTGCCTCCCGCTCCGGACATGATTGGAGAAGGTTGAGGGGAAGGATGTATACTTGGGCGTTGGAGCTTGAGTGCGCAAGAATGGATGGGCAAGGAGGAAGAAGGCGTGGGTAGAAAAAAGTTAAACATTGTCCCTTTATAAGGGCAGCCGAAACTATGCGCCCCCACTAGCCTGGTAAAACACGCTTATCCCCCAAGCACCGTAATCGATGGCGCGGTTCGGTTACCCACGCCCGTATTGATGAGAATCCCGTAATAAGGGGGACACGATCTCTGCTTTGACAAGACGTGTCAAAAACTGCCTCGCGTTATGTGCGGGGCTAGTTAAAGGAAACAGTTCGAATAATTACCGGGCCATGGCATAATGTCATGTTGCCAAAACAAGTCAGTAGATTAGATTTGTGGAAATATTATTCTCTCTATGGTGGTATGTGGAACTTATTTTGCAGGGTCGGACACTATCCTTGTATTCAAATTCTTCCGTGGTGTGTTCAGAGGAGGAACCCGCCTTGCAATGCCGAAGACAATACTGCATGCCGGACTCATCGTCATTGAAGCCTGGTCCAGGGGCTACTAAGGGAGTCCTGGATTAGGGGGTCTCCGGACAGCCGGACTATATCCTTTGGTCGGACGGTTAGACTATGAAGATACAAGATTGAAGACTTCATCTCGTGTCCGGATGGGACTCTACTTGGCGTGGAAGGCAAGCTAGGCAATACGGATATGTATATCTCCTCCTTTGTAACCGACCTTGTGTAACCCTAGCCCCCTCCGGTGTCTATATAAACCGGAGGGTTTTAGTCCGTAGGACAACATACAATCATACCATAGGCTAGCTTCTAGGGTTTAGCCTCTCCAATCTCGTGGTAGATCAACTCTTGTAATACTCATATCATCAAGAATAAATCAAGCAGGACGTAGGGTTTTACCTCCATCAAGAGGGTCCGAACCTGGGTAAAACATCATGTTCCCTGCCTCCTGTTACCTTCCGCCTTAGACACATAGTTCGGGACCCGAGATCCGCCGGTTTTGACACCGACAATGTGTATTACCGAGAGGGCCCAGAGATACCTCTCCGATACTCGGAGTGACAAATCCTAATCTCGATCTATGCCAACCCAACAAACACCTTCGGAGATACCTGTAGAGCATCTTTATAATCACCCAGCTACATTATGACGTTTGATAGCACACAAGGTATTCCTCCGGTATCCGGGAGTTGCATAATCTGATAGTCGAAGGAATATGTATTTGACATGAAGAAAGCAATAGCAATAAAACTTAACGATCATTATGCTAAGCTAACAGATGGGTCTTGTCCATCACATCATTCTCCTAATGATGTGATCCCGTTCATCAAATGACAACACATGTCTATGGCTAGGAAACTTAACCATCTTTGATTAACAAGCTAGTCTAGTAGAGGCTTACTAGGGACACTGTGTTTTGTCTATGTATCCACACATGTATCAAGTTTCTGGTTAATACAATTCTAGCATGAATAATAAAAATTTACCATGATATAAGGAAATATAAAATAACAACTTTATTATTGCCTCTAGGGCGTATTTCCTTCAATGTGTACACGCTCTTGGCCGCGAACATGAGGTGAGGTTCATCCAGTTGCCGCATCCAGGACCCGTGCCAGGATACAGGACGTGTTCTGTTGGCATCCTGCTTCATCTTTTCGTAGTATGGATCGATCATGGCTGAGGCGAGTTCATCCAGGGAGTCCTTCTTCGTGCTACCGCAGACCCTGTGGTGCTCACGGATTTCGACAAGGTTCTTGCAGGCCAAGCCCGTAACCCTGAGCGCTTTCACATCGTCGGTGGTTTCCACCGTAGCAAACTTGTATTCGGTGATGTTGACAAACCTGGTGAAACGGTCTTAAGGCTCTGTGGCCATGCAGTAGTGGTAGATGAGGACATGATGGCGCATGCACAACTGGGAGACGGCAACCTTCTGATCTATGTTGGGATGACCGGCGGTGTATTGGAGATCGATGCCGACCACCTTGTAATTATCTCGAGCAAGAAACTGCTCAACGGTGTTGATGTAGTCGTCCACCACGGCAGGGTCGATGGTGTACACCACCGAGAGATCTGTCTCCCTCGCGTGGGTCTCCACTTTATGCTTGCCGAACTCCATTGGAGCGCCGCTAGACATCCCCTCTCTATGTGTCATCGTGGGTCTGCTTGTTGTGTTGTGGGGCGTGATCGAAAGGTTGAAGAGACTAAGGTTATAACGGCTGCTAGAATTAAAGGGGAAGCCAGACGGCCTAGAATATCGGCACGCCCGGATGGCGGTTCTAATTTGCAGCGCGTAACTCCGTCGTGCCGCACGTAACTACATTGCGTGGTGACGCGCATGGCGCAGTCGCATGCATATGGGGCCCCCGACGTGATCGTGTGCAGGCCCAACTGCTGGTAGAGAGCGCGCGGAGGGACGCGAGAAGAGCGGTCCGCGGTCACCTCAACGGTGAGCAACCATATATATGCATATAGTAGTTGAACACGCAAGGAAAAGCTGTCGACAAGCCGAGCGTGCCGACAGACGTGAGCAGAGCGCGCCGCGGTGCCTAACGGCGAGCACAACATGTTGCAGCGCCTAACGGCGAGCAGAGCTTGCTGAGGGACGCGAGCATATGCCAGCACAATGATACGTGGCAAATAAGACGACTGTGTGAGCGATGTCGGAGACATCAAGCACGAATCAGATTAGAGTTGCGTGTGCGATACGTGGCATACAGTTGATCCACCCGAGCTGTTTGTGATGGAATAAGTCGTGTGTGTTGTGGGCAAACGCTTGCTGGTATATAACCGTTTGTGATTGATGAATTCATCGCCGATGGGTTCCCTAGTGTGGTCCGTGTGTGATGTGATATGCTCTGTCTTCACAACATCTATGCTCCGTGTACAGAAGAACATATATATACTTATAACAGGACATGATTGCAAAACAAATTAAACATCCAATTACGCTATATAACAAATGCCATAAACATTGCAAGGGTCAAATTCAAGGATTACAAGGTTCAAACTATTCAAACACATAAAATTCATCTTCTTCGGAATCTTTTTCATGAATTATTTCCGCAAAAGAATCAGCAACCGAGAAGTCATATAGCGGCTCAATACAATGACTTCTGAATAATCTGTCATATGAAGTTACAAACTGAAATTCAGCTTGTGCAGAGCCTTTTCCATTTAGCTGTAGACGCCCGCGCTCTTTAGCAATCCATTCACTTCTGCACAGTAAATATAGGGCAAACCTCATTACCTTGAGCAACCTTGCTTTCTCAACAAAGAACCTGGCAAATTTAATTTCTGGTGTGGTGCCTCGGTACTTGTTAAAGTAATTTCTATGAGATGAAGATGAAGGCATTACATGGGATCGGTATATTCCCCAACATTTTCTACTTTCAGGCCTGCTAGTATCTGCAAACGAAGACAACATATTAGAGCATAGCTGCAGATTTGAACACTTCGGGCCTCTTTGATTTGCAGGATTTCTAAAATACATGAAAAGAGTGAAATGCCACCTTCAATCTTTCATGATAAACTTTTATCACGAAAGCATGTCGGGCGAAGGAATAAAACATGCAGAACACTAGCATCTCCAGTAAAAATGTATTGAAATCCTCCAAATTTCCTTTAGAAATCATTCTGCATTTGTCATTGTAATCATGGGTAAAAGTAACAAAAAATTTGAGCTCCGTTGTGGTTAACAATTAACAGGAAAGCAGCATCACCTCGATGTATAGCTTCTCCGTGCAAGGAAAGCATCTAAGGAATCTAACAATTTCATCCAGATCGGGTCCGACGGATTGTAGTGCCAAAATCTTCATTGTGCGTAGAGGCCGGGTCAAGCTTGTGGGAATCATTTTCTGGATGATAGGCGAACATATAGATCAACAACAATTAGCTAAAATGTGTTGTTGAAAGCGCTAGTGATCGACTAGAGGGGGGGTGAGGCGATTTTTATGGAAGTCTTCAAAACATGGAAGTTTTGAAGACAATCGATAGAAATTAACCTATTAACATGCAGGTGAAAGTAGACTACACTAAGCAAGCCATAGTCAAGTATTCAATGAAGTGAAGGCACAAAGACTAATAGCAGCTAGGCAGTATGGATCAGGATGGAAGACAGTATGAAGCCAATCAGAACAAGCAGTCACACAGTGAAGACAAATAGATAATGCAAACAGGAACTGACTTCACAAGGACCAACTGTAAACAAAGAGATGGGAAGGATAGAACCAGTTGCTCGTTGAAGACAATGATTTGGTGGACCAGTTCCAGTTGCTGTGACAACTGTACGTCTGGTTAGGGAGGCTGAGATTTAACTCAGAAGACCGTGTCTTCACCTTATTCCCCTTGAGCTAAGGACACCCAGTCCTCGCCCAATCACTCTGGTAAGTCTTCAAGGGAGACTTCCAAACCTTCACAGACTTCGTTCACCGGCGATCCATAATGACTCTTGGATGCTCAGAACACGACGCCTAACCGGCTGGAGGATTCACGGTCCTCAAGTGTAACAAGTCTCCAGATCACACAGACAGGAAGACTTCAGTGATGCCTAACACTCTTTGGCTCTGGGTGTTTAGGGCTTTGTCCTCGCAAGGATTTCTCTCTCAAAGGCTTCGAGGTGGGTTGCTCTCAAACGACAAAAGTCGTGCACTAACTTTGAGCAGCCAACCAATTTATGGTGTAGGGGGTGGGCTATTTATAGCCACTAGGCAACCCAACCTGATTTGTCTGAAATGACCCTGGGTCACTAAGGAACTGACACGTGTTCCAATGGTCAGATTTCAAACACACGCGACAACTTTACTTGGGCTACAAGTAAAGCTGACTCATCCAGCTCTGGATAAGATTTGCTCTCATTGTCTTCGCTTGAAGACATAGGATTTTGGTTAAGCATCACTTCAGTCACTCTGACTTTGTTCACTGGGACCCCACTTAATAGTACGATGGTTCCTATGACTCAACAAAGAAGAAAAGGAAACAACGAAACAACTAAGTCTTCGCGCTCCACAGTCTTCGCTCAATGTCTTCTCTTGTCATTGTCTTCAATGTGAATATCTTCACATACCACCTTTGTCTTCAATGTCTTCATACAGTTTTAGGGGTCATCTCCGGTAGGAAAACCGAATCAATGAGGGACTATTACCTGTGTTATCCTGCAATTCTCACAAACACATTAGTCCCTCAACCAGGTTTGTCGACAATACTCCAAAACCAACTAGGGGTGGCACTAGATGCACTTACAATCTCCCCCTTTTTGGTGATTGATGACAAATTGGTTGAAGTTTTCAACGGGGATAAAAGTATGTGAAATTGTAAAGGATTTAGACATTGTCTTCGTAAGTAGCAGAAATGCTCCCCCCTGAAGATGTGCATATAAATATTTTGCTTTTGAATGCAAATGCATATGGCAGGTTGTACTTGCGGAGCTCCTCTTCTACATATGAAGACAATTCATCATGCATGAAAGGATATAACAAAGATAATGACACGCATAATGAAAAAATGGATGTCTGCAAAATGACTTAGTGCGGAATTTATCGTCGCACATGCGGAATTTATCATCGCATCACATAGTGTCGAAAAAGGTAGCAGACGACCATCAAGTTTAAATGTTACAACTCAAAACGAACCAAATGTTTCAAAAGCGAGAGTTGTAAGCACTTGGCAAATGTAGCAAAAGTAAAGCAACCACCCATATGGACCCGCTTGAAGACTATCAACTCATATGCTTCTCCCCCTTTTGTCAGTAATGACTAAAATGGTTTGAAGACATAGAGCTCCTACTCGTTCCCATGAGGAGTAGGTGAAGCAGCAGGGTCGTCGTTGAGGTTCGGTGGTGCAGAAGAACTTGGTGCAGTGTCGACACGCGCTGAAGTTGGAGGTGGTGAAGTAGCATCATCTTGATCATCTATGACTCTGGCATTGATTGTTGCAGCTGAGGAAGAATAGTGAGAGTCTTCAAGTGAGGGAGTCCGACGCAAGTGAGCATTCCTTGGAGGAGTTGAGTCAAACTTGAATCTCTCTGTGAAGCCATCGTCTTGAAGATCAGCTTCAACACTGAGCAATGTCAAACTCTTCCAAGACCTCCGACAGGTTTCATGTGTAACAAAGGCATTCTTGGTGGCAAGATTGTGAATGCGATTGACGTCCACCAAGAGGCTTTGCATCTGACGCTTAAGCCAGCCATGATGCTTATCCTGTTTCTGATGTAGAGCGACGAGAAGCTCTCGGTCATTGAGAACACGAGATCGCTTCTGAGGCCTTTGGGCAATGGTACTTGCAGTGGCGTCAGTTTGGGTGCGAGGGGCACGTGTATTGCCAGCCAGGGGGTAGACACGAGAAACGGCTTGAACTCCTTCAATGGGCTGGGTGAAGCTTTGACGATCGACATTGTGAAGATAAATTGGCTCCTTTGCAGGCTCTGGGTAAATAGCTTCAACAGACAGATCAACCTCTGGCAAGAATACGAGATGATTGCGCGCAGATGGCTGATAGTTGAAAGCAGAGTGAAGCTTGATGAGGCGCATTACCCATGGAGCATAGAACTTTAGACCAAAGATGTCGGAGCCAGATGCAGCCAACTGCCTGATGAAGAAGTCTTGAGCATTGAAGCTGATGCCATTGAAGATATAGAAAGCCAAAGTCTTCATTGCTCCTTCAAGCTTCGCTACAGATGAATGTCCTTTGACAGACCATAGAGTTTTCCTGATGATATGATAGATGGTGCGGGGCAGATACTCTAGGTCTTCAATAAAGAATTCCGTTGGGTATTCAGCATTGTGTGGCAGAGGCTTCATCATGCTCAGCATTTGGCTCATGTTAGGCTCTGGCTTCTGGAAAATACTCTCCAAAGCATTCTAGTGTTGCTGACAACCTGGTTCATAGTATTCGCCAGGAGTGGGCAGGGCTGTAAGCTCAATGATGTCTTGGACTTTAGCTTCATGATGTACATCGCCCGTCATCCACTCAAGGATCCAAGTCTTCGGATCCCTGTTGTATCCACGAATGTGGAGTGTAGCATAAAATTGAAGCAGAAGTTCCTCATTCCAATGTTCCTTGTCAGTCACAAAGTTGAGCAGACCCGCATCACGGAAGCAGTCAAGAGCTTCTTCAAGGCAAGGCAATCCAGCAATGGCTTCACAGTCAAGACGCATATGTGGAAAGATGCGCCCCTGATTGTACAAGATGCAACAATAGTAGCTGCGCTGCTGATAACTCCAGAATCGATCTAAGGAGATTCTTGGCCTTGTGTAGGGGTTCTTGTCACTGTCAAAGAATGTGTTGTGTGCCTTGAATCCATTCAGATTAAACGATCCTGGTGACATTGCAGTACCTGGAAACCGTGGTAGCTTTGGCTTTGGCTTCTGGACCTGAGGCCTGTGTTCCACATGATAGTCAAATTGAGGTCCGGGAGCAGGCAGAGGAACCAGAATTGGTCAGCAGACGGTAACAAGCTGTCCACGATCATATGCTTGCTCGATGGTGTGTGGCCTTGGAGGAGGTACATGAGCAGAGGCATTGGCTTCAGGCAGCAGATTTGCTTCGGGTGCTGCATTGGCTTCAGGTGCATTCACTTCTGGCACCACATTAGCTTCAACCATGACAACGTCATTGGCTTCAGTGTTGATGTTGGTGGCCACCTCAGTATTGATAACCTCCACTTCAGGAGCTGGAGGGTCGGACACGTTCTCCTCGAGAGCAACTTCAGGGTTGGACGGGGGTGTAGCAACTCTTTCTTCATCTCTTGGTTCTTCTTCTTGGTCATCGGCTGATGCAGCCGGAATATCTTCAGCCATTTTGGCTTCAGATTCAGGGATGTTCACAGTAGGAGAGGCTTCAGGAAAGACTTCGCGTGAAACGGATTGACGCTCTTCTCCTTCTGGAACACTTGACAAAGTGACCTATGGCCTTGGTCCTTTGCGAAGCCTGCGAAACGCTGGCGACGCCTGTGGAGATGGAGTTGGTTGGGCCTCAAGGTCTTCATTGTCAATCACCGGAGTGGTGACCTGGGTTGGGGGAGTAACTGGTGTTTCTTCATCACGAGGGGATTCTTGAGGGCGATTAGCCCATGAGTCATCCTGAGCAATTGGCGTCAATGGACGACCAATGCTGATGAGTTTGCTGTTCGTGAGAACAGGCGATGATACCAAATTGTGCTCGATCTGAGGAAGGACTTCATCATCTTCAACATTGTCTTGATGACCAATGTCTTCAGCTGTGGTGGGGTTAACAGCTGGAATGCCTTCAACTACTGGAGCCTCTGTGGAAGCAGGCTCATGAACTACCAAACGACGTTCTTGGTGTGCAGAGGGAGGACAAGCAACATAAATTGGTTTGACAACAAGGGGCTCTGTGGAAGCAGCCCGGTCTCTCTTCTTTGTCTTTCTCTTCTTGGTTGGCGGAGCGTCGTCAGTGGTGTGCTTGGTCTTGCACTTGCGGGCTTCAACTTCAGCTGCCCTTGTTTTCTTGAGTTCTAAAGCCATTGTGGGGACCATAGGCTTCGAGCCTGTCATACTAGCCGGGAAGACAATGCGAGATTCTTCCTGCCTTGATGCTTCTGGTTGGGCCACAGCAGGCTTCTTCTTCTTCTTGGCAGCCATTCTGGGGTCGATGCCTGGTCGCCACAAAGCCTTGCGCTTTTCAGCTTCATTGTAGCCTTGAACACATTTGGCAGCAAGATTCTTCATGCGCTCACGAGAACCTTTTGCTTCTTCTCGTTTCTTGTGGAACGCCTCCTTGAGCTCATGCATCATGACCTTGAAGTTTTGAATGTCTTCAACATTGAGCTTGGCCATGTGCTTCTTGAACTGAGCCTTTTCATAATCAATCTTGTGCTTCAGCTCAACAATCTTCTGTGCAAGAGCCAGCTCAGGAGCAATGGCTCCATGGAAAGAGACGCTGAGGCCAATTGGGAGTTGAAGATCATCAAAACTGAGATCTGGGCTGTCAAACCACTCATCAATAAACTTGTACAGGATCTCCACATCAAAGAGGGGAAGATCATTGAAGATTTCCGCCTCTTGCTTGCTTTTTATCAATTTCTCAAGAGCATCATCGCCAAGATCGTCGTCGCTAGACAGATCAATGGCGTCATTCTCGTTTCTCAAAACAGCAGCATGGGTTAGAACATGACTAGAGGAGTGCACGGGCTTCTTCTTTTTCTTCTCAGTCTTGGAGATGCGAGAGAGATCTTCAGACTGCACACTTGGTGCAGGAGGAGCAGTGGCCAGAGGCTTCGCGCGTGACACTTTTGGTGGAGTGGAAAGCTTCGAAGCCTTAGGATTCTTCTACTTCTTTGGCTTTGATGGTGCAGGCGCTTCGTCAGAGTCAACGTCGTCTGCAGAGTGATCCACGGCTGCCCCTTGAACCTGAATGTGTGTGATGAGACCTTCTAAATTGTAGAATGGCCCAACAAGATTGGGTTAAGCTTCTTGTGCCATCGGCACGTGGCGCAGAGGGGCCCGGGTTGAAGTCTAATCCCCAAGACTTCTTGTTTTCCCTGGCTGAGTTCTTTGCAAACTGATAGTTGCGCTTGAACAGATTGTCATCTTGACACCATAGTAATGATGATGGGTCGGCATCAGTAGGCTGTGGCCCTCGGACCATGCAAGGGTAGAATCCTTGAGCAATGGCTTCAGTTTTGGTCTTGGGTTGAAGATTTTTATAGAGAATATCTCCCCAAGGACGCGTGATAGCATTCTTTTCAGCATACTCCTTGGTGACGAATCTGTACTTGAACCATTACTCGGCCCAGTATCTTCGAATCCATTGGATTCGTGTCTTGCCCTGACCATAGCTTTCTTCGGGGTCAGTTTTGTATAGTTCATAGAGATTTTCGGGCAGATCCATTAATGTACCCCCACAGCGCTGTCTGCCACCCTTCCTTGCTGATTTCTCTGTTGCCATGAAGTTTAGACTGAAAGGCTTCAACACTGTCAAAGTTTTCCATCTGCTGGTCAGACAGGAACTGGCTTCAGGAGAATTTATATGATGCTGTAAGAACTCTGCAAATGAATGCAGACTATGAGAACCAAGGGATTATCACACATACATGTACCCGTGACAGCATTAGAGATGCGAGGGAAGGGGAAGAGGTCATATGCATTCTTAGAAGATTTTGAAGATAAATCAGTTTAGAAGACATTGACCTCATAGTGCGAAGACATTCACTCATTTGTAGAGAGTTGGTTCCAGATTTGTACGAATCCACGAATAAGTATAAGTGAGGAATCTAACTACTTAGTGAAGCATAAGTGAACATACTAGGCATGCTATGAGATGCAGAACAGGATAGATCCAACTTTGTAGGAACATAAACCACTTGTGGTTGAAAAGGATGAATATATCAGATAAAAAAGGACTGTAAAAAGAGTTTTTATTTACCACTCAAGGAACTGCTAGACGGAGTAGGAGATGAGGCCGAGCAGTTCGATCTTCCGTGCCCTAATTTGGTGACAGAGGACACCTACGGCGACGGCGGAGAAGACGATGTCCGCGGCCGGCGTGATGACGATGTCGGTGAGGTCGTGGCAGCTAAGCGCTTCGTCGCCGGCGTCGTCGATGGCTAGCGGTGACGCTATGGTTTGTGCGAGGAAGAGAAGTGGAAGAAGAGATAATGACTGGGGTGTGGTGAGTATTTATAAGGACAGGGATAGCGCAGTGTTATTACACAGGTGCCCCTGGCGGTTCACATCTGAAGGACACGTGGCGATCATGCAACACATCGGAGGTTGTTCCACGTTCCCACGTACGCCTGGATTGTCGGGTGGTCGTTCCCGCTTCTCTGGGTTTCAGGCAAAAAGGATTGAGCATTAAAACAGATTTAATGATTGTCTCTGTATCTTCTGCTGACAAGGACACAACGAAGATATTCGACAGTTTCAATAGAATGCATATGATTTGGATAGATAGATTTGAGACGGGAGCATAGAAAGGTTAGGGTACGATCACATTCACTTAGTTCAAAAGATTTAACGAGAAGACATAGCTATAAGTGAATGCTGTAGAGGACAGAACACAATCATATGAATATATCCGAATAAGACCAATTCAATATAGTGAAGATAAACATGAAACCATGTTAATATTGAAGACAAACCAAATGCGAAGACTTTGCAAATGTAACGCCAACAGAAAATAATCCAAACAAAAGTTTGGTGGTGGCGTTACCCACCGTATAGGAAGTATTAGACCCAGACACGGCGCACAATTATCGTGGCGCTCCGAAGTCAAATTCCCCGTTAATGTATTCACACTTAGAGTGTAAGTCTTCATTAGTTGAAGATATACATTGCTTCGTGTGTTGCACACCTAAGACATCAACATGCATAAGTGTTAGGATGTGTGCATGATCACAGAACATTTGAGGATTCCAAGATATTTAGCTCACACCGCAACTTGCAAAACCTTTTCTCATCCAAGGGCTTCGTGAAGATATCTGCCAGTTGCTCTTCAGTGTTGACGTGAATGATATCAATATCTTCCGTCATGACATGATCTTTGAGAAAGTGATGACGGATCTGAATGTGCTTTGTATTCGAGTGTTGAACTGGGTTGTTGGCGATCTTGATGGCGCTTTCATTGTCGCAGTAGAGTGGCACTTGCTTCAGATGAATGCCATAGTCTTTGAGTGTTTGCTTCATCCATAGAAGCTGAGCGCAGCAAGATCCAGCAGCAATGTATTCAGATTCAGCAGTGGAGAGAGATACACAGTTCTGCTTCTTTGAAGACCAACACACAAGTGATCGTCCCAGAAAGTGACATGTGCCTGATGTAGACTTGCGATCCACCTTGTCACCAGCATAATCAGCATCCGAGAATCCAACTAGATCAAACTCTGAGCCCTTTGGATACCATAATCCTAGTGTTGGGGTGTAAGCCAAATATCGAAGAATTCGCTTCACAGCTAAGTGATGCGATTCCTTTGGTGCCGCTTGGAATCGGGCACACATGCAAACGCTAAGCATGATATTTGGCCTAGATGCACATAAATAAAGCAAAGAACCAATCATGGAGTGGTATACCTTTTGATCGAACTCTTTACCATTGGCGTCAGAATCCGGATGACTCTTGGTAGGCATTGGCATCGTATAACCTTTGCAGTCTTGCATTCCAAACTTCTTCAGGCAATCTTTGAGGTATTTCTCTTGAGATATGAAGATGACGTTGTGTTGCTGCCGTATTTGAAGACCAAGGAAGAACTTCAGCTCACCCATCATGGACATCTGATATTGCTCTTGCATCATGTATCCAAACTCATCACTGTATTTTTGATTAGTGCAGCCGAAGATAATGTCATCCACATATATTTGGCACACAAACAGGTCACCATCATATGTCTTCATGAAGAGAGTGGGATCTAGGGAACCAGGTTTGAAGCCTTTGCTCTTCAGGAAGTCTTTGAGAGTGTCATAGCAAGCACGAGGGGCTTGTTTGAGGCCATACAGTGCCTTGTTGAGCTTGTAAACCATGTTAGGATGTTTTGGATCTTCAAAACCAGGCGGTTGTGCAACATACACTTCTTCTTCAATCTTGCCATTGAGAAAGGCGCTGTTCACATCCATTTGATACAGAAGGATGTTATGATGATTTGCATAGGCTAGCAGTATGCGTATAGCTTCAAGCCTAGCCACAGGAGCAAATGTTTCATCGAAGTCAATTCCTTCAACTTGAGTGTATCCTTGAGCAACGAGACGAGCCTTGTTTCTGACAACTTGACCATGCTCATCTTGCTTGTTGCGATATATCCATTTAGTGCCTATGATATTGTGTTTATGAGGATCAGGACGCTTGACCAGTTCCCATACATTATTCAGCTCGAACTATTGAAGCTCTTCTTGCATAGCTTGAATCCATTCAGGTTCCATGAAGGCTTCATCAACTTTCTTGGGTTCAGATATTGAGACAAATACAAAGTGCCCACAGAAATTTGCTAGTTGTGTTTCCCTTGAACGAGTGATTGGACCAGGTGCATTGATGCTATCAATTATCTTCTCAATCTGTACTTCATTTGCAACACGAGGATGAACTGGACGAAGATTTTGCTCTTGCTGGTCATTGTCATCGTTTGAAGGATTGTCTTCAGGCTGAGCATTGTCTTCAGGTTGATTAGGTGCAGAGATGATAAGTTCCTCTTCAGGTTGTACTATAGATGGTATGTGTCGGGTGGTAGGTGCGACATATGCCAACGGGTGGCTTATCATTATGGGAGCCAGTAAGACATCGCCGGTGCCTGGAAACGGGATAAGGAGAAGACATGAACGCCGGCGGATCTTACCCAGCTTCGGGGCTCTCCGTGGAGATAACACCCCTACTGCTGCTCTGCGAGGTCTTCGCATGATCACTAGATGAACAAGTAGCTACACAATGCTCCTTGAGCTATTTGGTGGGAGGAGGAAGAAGGGCACGTCTAGCCTGCTTCCTCTCCTTGTGTGGTGTCTAAGACTAGCAGGGGGTCGAACCCTTTGCATGGGTACCCCGGGGGGTTTATATAGGCCCACCCCCCGGGGGTACAATGGTAATTCGACTGGGCGCGGGGCCCAGCCGTCTGTGACTGCGCTCGCCGGCTTCTGCGCCGGCTGCTGGGGCCCGCCGACTGGTGGGTCCCGCCGGCTGCCGGCCCCTTGGTCGACAGGTAGGCCCCACTGTCCAGGGCCTGGTCGGTGGCTGGTTACTGTGGCTTCATCTTGGTGACGTGGGCTTCGTCGTGGTTGGCGCGGCTACAGTGCCGCCGCCCGTCGAGCGATCGCTGTAGCCTCACCGTGTCTTGTCTCCTTAATGGGGCGTCTCCTTCGAGGGAGGCGGCAAGCCGGCTGCGGGGAGCCGGCTCTGTCTTGGGCCGACTGGTTGGAGGCGTGGCCGCCTTCGGGCGTCTCACTGCCCGAAGGGGCCCACCGTCTGTGGGCCGCGCTGGCGGCCCGTCGTGGGTGACATCAGGGTCAACATGGCAATAGTGCCGCGCCGGACGGGTCATGGCTACTCCGTACGGCGCACTGTGCCAGGCGTGCTCCTGGATACGGGGGTGGCAGGCTTCACTGTAGCCACGCCCCGTTGCACTGCCATTAGGTGGGTGCAAACTTTGAGGGTACGGTCTCGACCGCTTTATGGGAGCCGGCTTCTTGGAGTCGGCCTTCCCCTGGCCGGCTTCCCGAAGTCGGCCCTCCCGTGGCTTCCTTCATGAGGGCTAAAGTCGGACCGCCTTCCGAAAGCCGGCCTGGGTGGCAACCAGCAAGGGGAAGGCGGCTCCATGTCTTGGATTCTTGAGAGCCGGACGGGCTCGTGATTTTTTCAGAAGGGCCAGGGGAAGCCGGCTAGGCTACCCATGGCTATTTACTCCGACACTAGTCCCCGAAGCTGATCGAGCTTCAAGGCGGACAAAGGGATGAGAAGCTTGGTCAGCTTCCTATCCTGAAGAGCCGGCTTTGCTGATGTATGCCGATTTAGGGGAGCCTTGCGTCTTGCAGGCAGGAAAGTGGTCGACCCGCGTGCTGACCGCGGGTCCTCCCGCGGGCCACGTGGCAGCGAGACCCTGCTGTCGCACGCGCGCGACGGGACGCCGCTGCAGGCCCGGGCCCGCCACTCCTAGGCCTCGGCCCGAATGCTGATCTTCTGCGGCCCAGGTGGACCGCTCGCCTTCCCGTGGCGATTTTATTTCGCCATTAGGGCGCAACAAGCGCAGGACGTGGGGGAGTGGGCACGATCGATCCCCACGTTTCCCCACGCCGCGTCTCCTCGGCTCCGCCATGCGAGCCTATAAGTAGGGGGAGGAGGGGGAGCGACAGAGGTTCGCACGCTTCCTCTCGCTCCGCCCCTCTCGTCCTCGTTTCTTCTTCTCGTTGCCGCCGCAGCCTCCCGTCTCAGCGCCGCCGCGCCTCCCCATCGTCTCACTCCCATGGCGCTATCAAGCTCGTGGGACGGCTCCAACGTCCATGAGGACCACGTTGAATTCCTCCGCCAGACTCGGCGCCTGCCCGACGCCAACCTCGTGCGGGTCCGCCTGGCGCCGAAGACGGAGATTTCACCGGCGCCGGAGGAGGGCGAGCGGGTCGTCTTCCGCTCGCACTTCCTGCGCGGCTTCAGCCTTCCGGCGAGCGGATTTCTGTGCTCCTTCCTCGAGTTTTACAACCTTGAGCCGCATCACCTCACGCCCAACACGGTGATGCTGCTGTCGGCCTTCGTCTCCCTCTGCGAAGGTTTCTTGGGGCTGCTCCCCACGCTGGAGCTCTGGGGGGAGTTCTTCCAGAGCAAGCTCGGCACCGTCGTCGCAGGCGTGCCCGCCCCCTGCGGGGCCTTCATCGCCACGAGGAGGGCGAGCGAGAACAACCCATTCCCGCCAATCCCCCTGATCCAGTCAGTGAAGATCTGGCAGAAATCATATTTCTACGTGAAGAACATCGCCGAGCAAGGCGATCACGTCAACCTGCCGGCTTACGTAGCCGGCCCGCCCGCTGGGAGGCAGCCCTCATGGAGTTTCCGGTCCCGGTCACTGTCTCAGGCCGGGAACGCCGCCGTCTCTCGGCTTTGGGTGCTGATCCAGTCGGAAAACCTGAACGGGGCCGACTTGGTGGCCGCCTTCGTGGAGCGCCGGATATCTCCTCTCCAAAGCCGGCCCCACATGATGTGCTAGATGAGCGGCCGCTTCGACCCAAGCTGGCTGAGCACCAGGGAGATGCCTCATGCGGAGGTATCGTATATGGTAAATTACATCTCAAATTGCAAGCTTGCCGAAGACTGGCGATACGGCAAGGCGCCGTATTCTCGCGCCAACCCTCCGCCCGTGGTAAGTTTTCTTTTCTTCCTTCTTTTCGTTGGTAGCCGGCTTTATGACGGCCGGCTTCTGATCAGTCGGTTCTTCTTAGCAGACCCCCCCTTCTCCCGCCGACAACCGGGTCAGCGGGGATAGAACGCCAGTATGCCCCCGACCGCACGGCGGACGACGTCGACGATCCGGACTTGGGGGCGGCCGCCATGGAAGACGCCGTCATGGGGGACGACGCCGAGCCCGGGGGCTCAAGGCTCACCGCGAGCTTCGAGGACTGGCCGGACGATGCTGAAGCCGAAGTCGCCCCGCGTCGCTAGCCGGCGGCCGATCATCAGGGCGCGGGCTCGTCCATCGCGCCGGCTGCCGGTGGTGGTGCATAGAAGCGCCGGGCCGCTTCAGGCCTCTTCGGCAGTCGGCCGAAGAAGTCCAAAGCCTCCACCGCGGCGACCAAGCGAGACGAGGCGGCCGCGAAAGCGGCCCGCTTCCACAAGGCGGTGAAGCAGCCTCAGGCGGTCTCAGCGTAAGTCGTCAATTGCCTTGTCGCATGCTCGTCATCATTCTCTTCTTGTTCGAGCATTCTTCTTAATTTCTTCCGCTTGCTGGGCAGGGCGCCGCTTTCCCTTGAGCGTGGTCTGGGCGGCTCCGTAGTTGGGGCGACTGGAGGTTCTTCAAGCTCCCGCCGCGTGGACCCCCACGCCGACCTCACGGAGGCCACAGAGCGGAACGCCCGTGAAGCGCGGGAGGAGCGCGAGGCGGCGGAGAAAGCGGCCGTCCAGGCGGCGAGGGAGCAGGCCGATGCGGCAGCCAAGGCCCAGACGGAGGCGGCGACCGCGGAGTCGGAGGTGGAGGGTTCGCGCAACCAGCCTCCGCTGCTCGCCATTCCCCTCCGAGCCGTGGCCCCCGACACCCCATTGCCCTTGGCGGAGGAGATCGTCCAAGACCCGCCGCTGATGGAAAGGGGGGAGGACCCCGTGGCCTTTGCGAGGAAAGCGCCGCCAGCAGCGCCAATCGGAGCGGGCCAAGGCGGCCAATCGTCAGCGGCGCCAGAGAGGCCGACCGGGGGTGAGCCGGAGAACAGAGCCGGCCTCGAGGTGCAGCTGGCGTCGGGCCGACGCGCAGGGGGAGGCGCCGCTCCGCCGGAGTTGCGCCGAGTCGCGGGCGCAGGCCAGTCGGCGGAAGATCTGGAAGCGGCCAGCACTGCCACGTCCGAGTGGACTCCCAGCGGGGGGACTGGTGAGCTGAATGTGGCAGCTCAAGGGGTCCGGAGCCGGCTGCAAGCTCAGGCCGCCCTGGTGCAACAGTTCACCCAGGAGTTCTTGTCGACGCGAGCCACCATCCGGGTGAGTCCTTCGTTCTTGGCTGCTTTGTTCTCTTAATTTCTTCCGTGGGGGCGCGTCAGCGCACCCACTGGGTGTAGTCCCCAAGATTCGGGCCGACTGCTGCGCAGTCGGGTCGGATCTTTCTTGACGGCTACCTTATTTTTGCCTCTTGTCTGAATTTCCAGGAATATCACAACCTCCGTGCCGCCGCCTTCAACTCCCAGGCTCGGGAGTTGAGCCGGAGGACCGACGACCTGGCCGACAGCCGAAGTAAGTACTCGATCTTGTCTGTCTCCTGTGGGGGCGCATCAGCGCACCCACTGGGTGTAGTCCCCGAGATTCGGGCCGACTGCTGAGCAGTCGGGTCGGATCTTTCTTGACGACTCTTTCCTTATTGGTTTTTCTTTTTCTTTGTCTTCAGGGGCCAACGCCGACTTGAGGAAGGAGCTCGGCAAAGCGAAGGCCGCCCTTCATACCAAGGACGCCGAGTACGCTGCCTTGGTCCAGGAGCGTGATCGCCTGGCCAAGAAGATGGCCGACCAGGAGAAGAGCCACAGGGCGGCCCTGCAGGCGGCGCAGGATAGCGAAGCCGCCCTGAAGGCAGAGTATGAGACCGAGGCGGCGAGCTGGGCTGAGACCCGGCGAGCCCTGGATGAAGGCTTCGGCCGGATCGAGGATTTGATCGACGGTAAGCCGCCTTCCTCGCCCCTCTCCTGCCCCTTGCCGCCTGGGTTTTTGGCTTATCTTGAGCTGCTGCTTGTTTTTTGGTGCAGACTACTTCCCCGGCTACTCCGCCTTCGCCGCCCAAAGCATTGAGGCCCATCGCGAGGCGCGCCGTCAGGCGGGGGCCAACATCGCGCCGGATGCGAACCAGACGCTTGAGGAGCAGCTCTTGGCTGTCCAGGCGCGGTTGCAGCCGGCTCATCAGATGCTTCGCCGGCTCCAACGTGCCGGGGCACAAGTGTTGGCCGCCCTCTGGCCCGGCGAGACAATCCCCCGCACCCCAAGCCGAACTGCCGACTGGCTAGAGGTCGCAGTCGGTCGCTTTGAGGCTTGGAAGGCGTCGGCGGCCCGCCTCGGAGCCGGGCGGGCGTTGGAGTTCATTCGGGCTTGGTACCCAGGGCTGAGCCTGGACCAGCTGTGCACTTGGCGGATGGAGGCCAACGCGGAGCTGGAGGAGGTGAGGCCGGCTATCACCCAGCGGGCTTCGACGATCGCCGAGTGCACCGACATCAACGTTTTCGCACCCGAAATCGATGATGACGGTGTTGCTCAGCCGGAGGAGTGGTTCGGGCTGAACCCGGCGGTGGGCGAGGACTCGGCGGAGGAGATTGCCTCCAGCGACGAGGGCGAGGATGACGAAGAGGAGGATGGCGAAGACGTCGAGCCGGCTGGTGGAACAACCGGCCGACCTCAGGCCGATCGTGCCTCCAGCAACGAGGCGCGTGGAAGCGCGCCCTCTATGGGAGGCGGTGACCAAGCCGAAGTTCGCCAGCCGGCCGCTCCTTCAGCCGGCACGACCGTCTCCGCCAACCAGTCCGGCTTGTCAGTCGCTCCGCCAGCTTGACCTGCCATCTTTATCTTTCCTGCTTGTTGTCTTTTGAACAATCTTCATTAAGTTTTCGCAGTTCCACCCACTGGGGGTGTATCCAAACTATGTTGAATGCTGGCCTCTCGGAGGTCTTTTATGTAAATATTATTATGTGCATGTTTGGTTTCCATTCGCGTATGCTTTTTATCCTTAGGCCTTTTCCTTTGCCGCCTTCCCTCTTTGGGGAGGCAAGTACTTGAGCTTTCTTGGATTGAAGTGAAGTGAATGGAAACCGGCCGGCCGGCTACTCTGGTAGCCAGTTTGCGGTGGGAGAAAAAACTGGCTTTTGTTATATTAGTCCGTTAGTCCCTAGCCGTTTTTCGTGTGGGCGCCCGTTCCTGCCTTTAACTCTTGCCAGCCGGACAGCCGGTTCTTCGAACTGCGACTTTTGGCAAGAGAAGGCTTGGGAGCCGGCACACTACTTGTCTGACTGCGGGTAGGACTTCTAATATAACTCCAGTCGGCCAGTCCCCGAGCCGACTAGTCGAACCCGGTGCCGTACGGAACAAGTAAATGAAATGACAAGGTCATAAGCATGATACTTTTCATTCATAAATAAGGGATGGCAGTCCCTGAGCCCTCCTCGGGGGGCCTATTGTCTCGTACTTAATACAAAAGTTAGCGTGATACATACTGCGTTTCAACTGTAAAATCTTCGAAGGAGGTTGGCATTCCATGGTCGTTCCGACTCCTTGCCGGAGTCGTCTCTCTTGCGTGCCTTCGGCTTCTGTGCGTCGATCAGGTAGTAGGAGTCGTTGCCTAGAGCTCTGCTGATGACGAAGGGGCCTTCCCAAGGGGCCGAGAGTTTGTGCTGGCCGGCTGTTCGCTGGATCAGCCGGAGCACAAGATCGCCCTCTTGGAAAGATCTTGGCCTGACCTTCCGGCTGTGGTAGCAGCGCAAACCCTGCTGGTAGATGGCAGACCGGCTGAGGGCTAACAGCCGACTTTCTTCCAGCAGGTCGACGCCGTCTTCTCGTGCTTCCTTGGCCTCCGTTTCCGTGTACATGGTTACTCGAGGCGAGTCAAACTCGATGTCAGTTGGGATGACCGCCTCGGCACCATACACAAGGAAGAAAGGGGTGAAGCCGGTTGACTTGTTTGGTGTAGTGCGCAGACTCCAGAGGACAGCCGATAGCTCATCGAGCCAACAGCCGGCTGAGCGCTCCAGAGGTACGACCAGTCGGGGCTTGATGCCAGAGAGGATGAGGCCGTTAGCTCGCTCGACCTGGCCGTTTGACTGCAGGTGGGCGACGGATGCTAAGTCCAGTCGGATACCTTGGGCTGCGCAGAAACGTGCCAAGGCTCCTTTGGCAAAATTCATGCCATTGTCGATGATGATGCTATGTGGCACGCCGTACCGAGTTGTTATGTCTGCAATGAACGTCACAACAGTCGGCCCATTTAGCTTCTTGATCGGCTTTGCCTCAATCCACTTGGTGAATTTGTCCACCGCGACGAGCAAATGCGTCATGCCACCGCGCGCCGTCTTGAATGGGCCCACCATGTCCAGTCCCCAAACGGCGAAGGGCCAAGTGAGGGGAATGGTCTTGAGTGTCGAAGCCGGCATGTGTTGCTTGGAGCTGAAAAGTTGGCACCCCTTGCAATGTTTAACTAATTCTTTGGCGTCATCCAAAGCAGTCGGCCAGAAGAAACCATGGCGGAAGGCTTTGGTGACAAGTGATCTTGAGGCCGCATGGTGGCCGCATTCTCCTTGGTGAATGTCTCTGAGGATTGCAATGCCCTTCTCTTGCTCGACGCACCGTTGGAGGATTCCAGTGACACTGCGCTTGACTAGTTCTCTGTTGACGATTTCGTACGCTCCGGCTCGACGTTGGACTTGTCTTGCTTCTGTTTCGCCAGCCGACAGATCTTGGTTTACTAGGAAGTTGAGGATAGACTGAGCCCATGACGGAGCCGTGACTTCCTCTACCGCCAATGTGGCTACCGCCACCAGGGTGGGCGGGCTGGGTGGTGAGATGCTGGAGTCGGTCACCGGCTGTTGTGCTGGTGCAGTCCCCGATCCGGGTGGGCAGTCCCCGAGCCGGTTGCCGAAGTCCCCGGGCCGGCTGCGGGAGTCTCGGGGTCGCCTGGTAAGTTCTTCGAGCCGGACCCGGCCGCATCGGGGTCAGGCGGCACGAAGATGGAGTCGGACTCTGGAGACGGCTTGATGGACGGCTTGAGGAGGCGACGCCGGTTGGAATTGCTTGCCGAGTGGAGCCTATTTGAGCCAGGGCATCGGCTGGCTCGTTGTCGGCTCGCGGTACGTGGAGGAACTCGCATCCTTCAAAGTATCCGCTGAGTTGTTGAACCAGGAAGCGGTAGCTCGCCATGTTTGCGTGCTTGGCATCCCAGTCGCCGGATGATTGCTGGACCACCAAGTCCGAGTCGCCATAGCATAGGATCCGGCGAATGCCGAGTTCTTTGGCAAGCCGGAGCCCGTGTATGAGCGCCTCGTACTCGGCCACATTGTTGGAGGCGGCAAAGTGGATCTGTAGCGTGTATCTGAGCTTGTCGCCTTTGGGAGAGGTAAGGATGATGCCGGCTCCCAAGCTGGTGCGCATCTTGGATCCGTCGAAGTGCATGCGCCAATGGGTGGAGTCGGGAGCCGGCGGCAGGTACTGGGTCTCGGCCCAGTCGACGAGGAAGTCGGCTAGTGCTTGGGACTTGATGGCGGTGCGGGGCTGGTAGAAGATCGTGTAGGGGGCCAGCTCGATGGCCCATTTCGCCACCCGGCCGGATGCGTCCCGGCTGCCTATGATCTCGGCCAGCGGGGCGGTGCATACGACCGTGACGGGATGCTCTTGAAAGTAGGGCTTCAGCTTCTTGGCGGTGAAGTACACGCCGTAACACATCTTCTGGTAGTGCGGGTAGTTCTGCTTTGAGGCGGACAGCACCTCGCTCAAATAATACACCGGCCTCTGGACCGGCTGGGCTCGGCCTTCTTCTGGGCGTTGGACTACAATGACGGTGCTGACCACCCGGCTGGTTGCAGCGATGTAGAGGAGCATGGGCTCTTTCTCAGTCGACGCCGCTAGAACGGGCGGCGTGGCCAGCATCTTCTTCAGCTCGTGAAAAGCTTGGTCGGCCTGGTCGTTCCACTCGAAGTGAGTGCTCTTCTTCATGAGGCGGTAGAGGGGGAGAGCTTTCTCTCCGAGCCGGCTGATGAAGCGGTTCAAGGAGGCCAAGCACCCGGTGAACTTCTGAATGTCTCGAAGCTTGGTGGGGATCGCCATTCTCTCGATGGCCTTGATCTTCACCGGGTTGCATTCGATGCCGCGTTCGGAGACCAGGAAGCCTAGGAGCTGGCCGGCTGGCAGTCCGAACACGCATTTCTCGGGGTTGAGCTTGATTTGGAACCGGCGTAAGTTCTCAAACGTTTCCTTGAGGTCTCCCAGCAAGGTGCCGCGCTTCTCCATCTTCACCATGATGTCGTCCATGTAAACGTGAGTGTTTCGGCCGAGTTGCTTGAGGAGGCACTTCTGCATGCAACGCTGAAAAGTGGCACCGGCATTTCTCAAGCCGAATGTCATAGTCAGGTAGCAGAAGGCTCCAAATGGCGTGATGAAGGCGGTCTTTAGGCGGTCGTCCGGATCCAGCTTTATCTGGTGATACCCGGAGTAAGCATCCAAGAAACTCAACAGCTCGCATCCGGCTGTGGAGTCTATCACTTGGTCAATCCTTGGCAGGGCAAAGGGATCTTTCGGGCAAGCCTTGTTGAGGCTCGTGTAGTCTATACACATGCGCCACTTGTTATTCTTCTTTAGCACAAGGACTGGGTTAGCGAGCCACTCTGGAAAGAAAACTTCCATAATGAAGCCGGCCGCCAGAAGCCGGGCTATCTCCTCCCCTACGATCCTGCGTTTCTCCTCCGACAGTCGGCGAAGGGGTTGTTTGACTGGCTTTGCGTCTTCTCGGACGTGTAGTCTGTGCTCGGCGAATTTCCTCGGAACACCCGGCATGTCCTTGGGGGACCATGCAAAGATGTCCCGATTCTCACGGAGGAAATCGGCGAGCTCGCCTTCCTATTTGTTGTTCAGACTTGCCCCGATGACGGCAAACCTCTCTGGATGCTCGGGGTCAAGAGGTATCTTCTTCGTCTCCTTGGCCGGCTGGAAGGATCCTTGAGCATCGTGCTCCTTGGGGTCGGGGGACACGGCCGACTGCTTGCCGGCTATGGCCACGACTCGGTCCAACATCTTCTTTTCCTCGGCAATCACAAGGGACTCAGCCAGCCGGCTGCTGGCTGCCGCGCACTCAGAGGACTTCTTGTAATCGCCGGCTACGGTGATGACGCCTTTGGTGCTTGGTATCTTCATCTTGAGGTACGCATAGTGGGGAACTGCCATGAATTTGGCCAAGGCAGGTCGGCCAAGCAATGCATGGTAAGGGCTCTCCAGGTCCACCACTTCAAGCCAGATCGCTTCCCGGCGGAAATGCTCCTTGTCCCCAAAAAGTACATCGATCTTGATCTTGCCAATGGGGGCGCAGGATAAGCCGGGTACGATGCCATGAAACACTGTCCGAGTAGGCATGAGCTGCTTCGTCTTGATGTTTAGCTTCTCCAGGGTGTCACGGTACAGGATGTTGATGCTGCTCCCGCCATCTATCAACACACGGGAGAAGCGGGCAGCGCGTCTGTCCGTCACGAGGGTGGCTTCCAGGACCAGGGCATAAGAACCGGGAGACGGCATCACCTCTGGATGGTCGGCCCGGCTCCAGCTGATGGGCTTTTCTGACCAATGCATGTGTCTGGCGGGGTCGGCAGCGACCACGCTAACTTCCTGGTGCTCTCGGTGCTTGCTGCGCCGGTCTTCGGGCTGGCTTGTAAAGATGATGTAGGTTGCTTGCTCGTTAGGGAACTCGTCATGCACGGCTCCAACCGCGGGCCGAGCTGCCGGAGGCGGCGGAGGCGGAGGCGGCGGGTCGGCAGGCGGAGGCGGCGCGAGCCCCTCGCCTTTGGAGATTCGGGTGAGCCAATGGCACTTCCGGGTTGTGTGGTTGGACGGCTTCGCGCCGCTGTGGAACTTGCACGGGGCGTCGAGAGTTTGCTCGTAGGAGAAAGCCGGCTGCCAAGCCGGCCGGCCGCCCTTGGGTTTCTTGGGCGCGGGCCGCCCTTCAGGCGGCACGTCTTCAACTGTGGCCACCTGCCGACTGGCGGGAGGCGGCACGGGGCCCTTGCGCTTGTGGTCGTTCGAGTGTGGGCGTCGGCCGGAATCCCCAGCCGGCATCTTGGGGGCCGGGTTGAGTACTTTTCCAGACGCGTCTACCCGAAGCTCGGTCTTCATCGAGGAGTCGGCGGTGGCGTACTTGTCCGCTATGTCCAGCAGCTCGTCGAGGGTAGCCGGCTCGTCGCAGAGGAGCTTGTGCTTGAGGAGGGTGCCTTCTCGGCATCCGGCTGTAAAGTACTCGATGGCTTGCACCTCGTGCACCCCCTCGCAAGAATTGCGGAGCTCGGCCCAACGCGTGAGGTAGTCGCGAGTGGACTCGGCGGGGCCTTGTACGCACAAGGAGAGCTGTCTGGGCTTGGGAGCCCGCTTGTAGGTGCTGGTGAAGTTGCGGATGAAAGCTTTGGTGAAATCTAGCTAGCTGTTGATGCTGAGAGGCTTGAGGCTGTTGAGCCAGGTTCGCGCCGTGCCTTGCAGCATGAGGGGCACGTACTTCACGGCAACACGCCGGTTGCCGTTGGCTATGCTGACCGCCGTGGAGTAGTCGATCAGCCAATCTTCCGGCTTCACGGGGCCGTTGTACTTGGGCGTGTCTCTTGGGAGCGAGAACCCTTTGGGGAAAGGCTCGTCGCGGATGCGGGGGCCGAAACAAGGCGGGCCGACATCGTCTTCTTCTTCCAACGCCAGGTATCGCGCCAGGCGGTCGATCCGATGGCGGTCGTCGTTCTCGCCGACTCCTTCGCGGCGACCTAGTCGGCCGCTGAGAGTCGGGTGCGCCACTGGCGGCGGGGTGGGATATCTCTCTCCACGGGGTCGAGGCGGAGGCGGTTTGCCCCGCCATTCCATGGTTCGGGGATGGCCGTCCGCGTCTCGCTCGATGGAGATTCGGGTCCGGCTGCGGCTGGCAGCCGACTCTTTCTCGTGCCGCGCGCGGGTGTTGCTCGTAGCCGGCGTCCGGGACGTCGCGCCGTGATCTCGGCGCGGGGGAGGGCTTCCCGCGCGGGCATCTGCTTCGTGCTGCTGCGCGGCTGCATCGATCAGTTGCTGGATGCGCCGGGTCATGTGGGGGAGTTCTTCGGCCTCCAAGCCGTCCAACTCGTCTACGGCCGCCTGGGCGGCACGCAAGTTCTCGAGCAGAGTGGCATAGACCAGGCGGTCGACTCCCAGCGTGTCGGCGATGACAGCACCGCGTTGCTTGACAAGGCCGGCCCGGCTTGGCCCGCCCGGGGCCGGCGTGCCGAAGGCGGCGCGGTCAGCTTCGCGCTGATAGGCCTCAGTGAGGCGTCTCACGGAGGCCAGCCTCCGGCCCTCTGCGAGGAGGGCGAGGCGGCGTGCCTCCAGTGCTTCGTCGTCGGCATTGGCTGGGAGGGGGGCGGACAAGTCGTGGGCGCTCTCGTCGGCCGGGCCGCCGTGGCCAACAACCATCACTTCGGTGGTGGCAGCATCGCAGCCGTCGGCTCGAGGAAGCGGGTCGTTGTAGATCGTGACGTTGGTGGGGAAGGTGTCGTAGGAGGCCGTGTCGGAGTCGACAGGCATCGGGTCGGTGGAGCCAACCGACTCCAGATCCGCAGCGGGCTCGCTGGAGACATGGAGCTGACCGAGAAGGTTGGCGAGGTGGTTGGTGCCCGCATCGGAGGCGAGCTCCTTGGAGATGAGGGTTTCGTCGAAGAGATCGGCGAGGCTGCTCGCCGCGCAGATGCTGGTGACGCCTTGTAGCGCGTCGTGGCAAGCGCCATCGGGCGTGCCGGGCTGGCTACGCTCCCTGGGGAGGAAGAGGGTTCCCGCCCAGAACAGGTCTCCGGACGACGGTGCACCTGGCCCCACGGTGGGCGCCAAATGTCGGGTGGTAGGTGCGACATATGCCAACAGGTGGCTTATCGTTGTGGGAGCCAGTAAGACATCTCCGGTGCCTGGAAATGGGATAAGGCGAAGACATGCACGCCGGCGGATCTTACCCAGCTTCGGGGCTCTCCGTGGAGATAACACCCCTATTGCTGCTCTGCGGGTTCTCCGCATGATCACTAGATGAACAAGTAGCTACACAATGCTCCTTGAGCTGTTTGGTGGGAGGAGGAAGAAGGGCACGGCTAGCCTGCTTCCTCTCCTTGTGTGGTGTCTAAGACTAGCAGGGGGTCGAACCCTTTGCATGGGTGCCCCGGGGGGTTTATATAGGCCCACCCCCCGAGGGTACAATGGTAATCCGACTGGGCGCGGGGCCTAGCCGTCTGTGACTGCGCTCACCGGTTTCTGTGCCAGCTGCTGGGGCCCGCCGACTGGTGGGTCCCGCCGGTTGCCGGCCCCTTGGTCGACAGGCAGGCCCCACTATCCAGGGCCTGGTCGGCGGCTGGTTACTGTGGCTTCATCTTGGTGACGTGGGCTTCGTCGTGGTTGGCGCGGCTACAGTGCCGCCGCCCGTCGAGCGATCGCTGTAGCCTCACCGCGTCTTGTCTCCTTAATGGGGCGTCTCCTTCGAGGGAGGCGGCAAGCCGGCTGCGGGGAGCCGGCTTTGTCTTGGGCCGACTGGTTGGAGGCGTGGCCGCCTTCGGGTGTCTCACTGCCCGAAGGGGCCCACCGTCTGTGGGCCGCGCTGGCGGCCCGTCGTGGGTGACATCAGGGTCAACATGGCAATAGTGCCGCGCCGGACGGGTCATGGCTACTCCGTACGGCGCACTGTGCCAGGCGTGCTCCGGGATACGGGGGTGGCAGGCTTCACTGTAGCCACGCCCCGTCGCACTGCCGTTAGGTGGGTGCAAACTTTGAGGGTACGGTCTCGACCGCTTTATGGGAGCCGGCTTCTTGGAGTCGGCCTTCCCCTGGCCGGCTTCCCAAAGTCGTCCCTCCCGTGGCTTCCTTCATGAGGGCTAAAGTCGGACTGCCTTCCGAAAGCCGGCCTGGGTGGCAGCCAACAAGGGGAAGGCGGCTCCATGTCTTGGATTCTTGAGAGCCGGACGGGCTCATGATTTTTTCAGAAGGGCTAGGGGAAGCCGGCTAGCTACCCATGGCTATTTACTCCGACAGTATGATTTCTCCAGTTCCCATAAGCTTGATGGATTCACTGGGTGGAATTTCATCTAGCACATTTGGCAGGTGCTCTCTTTGCGAGCCGTTAGTCTCATCGAACTGCACATCCACAATTTCAACCACTTTATAGTGAAAGAGGTTGAAGACTCTGTAGGAGTGCGAATCCTTTCTGTAACCAAGCATAAAACCTTCATGTGCTTTCGGTGCAAATTTTGAAGTGTGATGTGGATCCTTGATCCAGCACCTAGCACCAAATACTCTGAAGTAACTGACATTTGGCTTCTTACCAGTGAGGAGTTCATAGGATTTTTTCTTCAAAAGCTTGTGAAGATAAACACGATTGATGACATGGCATGCAGTATCAATAGCTTCAGGCCAGAACTTTCTTGGTGTCTTGTATTCATCGAGCATCGTCCGAGCCATCTCAATGAGTGTTCTGTTCTTGCGTTCCACGATGCAATTCTGCTGCGGCATGTACGGAGCTGAGAACTCATGAGTGATGCCCAATGTATCGAGATAAGTGTCGAGGCCGGTGTTCTTGAATTCAGTGCCATTGTCACTTCTGATGTGCTTGATCTTGACGCCATAGTTGTTCATGGCTCGATTGGTGAAGCGTCTGAAGACATCCTGCACTTCAGTCTTGTAGAGGATTATATGCACCCATGTATATCTTGAATAATCATCAACAATGACGAAGCCATAGAGACAAGCAGTAGTAGTAAGGGTAGAGTAGTGAGTAGGGCCGAAGAGGTCCATGTGTAGCAGTTCGAAGGGTTGAGTCGTTGTCATGATTGTCTTCGAGGGATGCTTGTCCCTCGTCATCTTTCCAGCTTCGCAGGCACTGTATAAGTGATCCTTCTTGAACTTGACGCCCTCGATGCCTATGACGTGCTTCTTCTTTGCAAGAGTATGCAGGTTCCTCATGCCAGCATGCCCTAGCCTCCGATGCCAGAGCTAGCATTCTGAAGCTTTTGCAAGAAGACATATGGCAAGCTGTGGTCTTGCTGAGAAATCTACCATGTACAAATCATCTTTCCGATACCCTTCAAAGACTAGAGACTTGTCAGATTCCATTAGAACAAGGCAACGATATTTTCCAAATATCACAATCATGTTCAAATCGCAAAGCATTGAGACAGACATTAAGTTGAAACCAAGGGATTCAACAAGCATCACTTTATCCATGTGCTGATCCTTTGAGATTGCAACGCTACCTAGACCCAATAGCTTGCTTTTACCAGTATCAGCAAATGTGATGTGACTTTTGTCAGATGGACGTAGCATTGAGTCCATGAGAAGACTTCATTTTCCAGTCATGTGATTAGTACATCCACTATCAATAATACATTCTGAAGCAGCTGGTGTCATACCCTACAGTGCAATTAGGGGGATAGGCTTCACGAAGAGCATTGTGAAGCATAAACATTTGACGAGCAAGAGGATTATTAAAGCTTAGATCGAGGTTAGGACTGATAGGACAAGTAGCAACCGACTTAGGAACAAAATATATAATAAGACCATTTGGGCATTTGATCTTGCGCCCTACAAGATGTTTTAGGTCCCCAGCAATAGCTTCAGGCGCATTTGATTTTCGGCTGGAGACCTTTCCCTGCAAAAGAGAGTTAAGCTTTCTTAGCCACCCACATCTTCAAGGGTGGCTTCGAAGCAATGAGTCCAAGTGCAGCATCTGAGAACTTTGGCTTTGGAGCCCTAGCAAATAGTCTTGCAGGTGGAGAATAGTACTCATAAGAATAAGTAGAGTAGTTCTGGGTCTTATGAACATGGCGGTTTGATGAAACACGCTCATATTCATAGGCCTGAGTATGGTTTCCCTGCAAAACATTTGTGTTAGTGTGACTCAGGTGAGTCCTCTGTCTGTATGAAGCTTTTGGACCATATGAAGCCTGTGGTCTGGGGTTTGTCTTCTTCCCTTGTGGTGTCATGACGACATTCACAGGAAGATTCTCCAGATACCTTTTCGGCACCCAGACTTTCTTCATAGGTGACCCATTCCTGCAGTTAGTACCAATATACCAGGCAAACACTTCACCATTTTGATTATTAAACAGTTTATAGTTTTCATCAAAGGATTCATCAATGACGATGGGATTAGCACAAGTGAAGCCAGATAGGGTGGATGGATCCACTGAAGGTTCCTTTGCAGCAACCCATGTGGTTTTGGGGTACTGCTCAGGTTTCCAGTAAGAGCCATCTACATTCATTTTACCCAACACCCTCTTTCCTAGGATTTCGGTTCAGAATCTGCCTTTTGAGGACATCACATAGTGTCTGATGCCCTTTGAGACTTTTGTACATCCCCGTTTCAAGCAATGTCTTCAACCTAGCATTTTCATCAGCAATAGCAGTGTCATCCTCAGTAGAGGGGTTAGTTTCCACATCAACAGTTGAAGATATTGCAACAGTAGCAGAAGTAGAACATTCAACAACAGAAGTAGCGTTATGACGCTCAAGGCATTTAAGACTTGGTGGTTCAAATCCTTCCTGAGCGGCACTGATCTGTTCAGCGCGAAGTGACTCGTTTTCCTTTTGAAGATCTTCATGAGTCGCTCTCAATTTCTCAAGTTCTTGCTTCCTTTGAAGATAATCATAGGAAAGCTTTTCATGAGTTGTTGAGAGCGTTTCATAATGACTTTCAAGTTCCTCATACTTAACATGAAGATTTTTTATGTCTTCAATTAAGGACTAAGATCGAGTCATTTCAGCGTCCAATAGGTCATCGCTTTTGTCTAATAGTTTTTGAATATGTTCCATAGCTTTCTGTTGTTCAGTTGCAATTTTAGCAAGTGTTTTGTAGTTGGGTTTGGAATTACAATCAGAGTCATCTTCACTGGATGTTTGATAGTGAGTATTGCGTGAGTTTACCTTGGCACCGCGTGCCATGAAGCAATAGGTGGGAGCGGAGTTGTCCTTGTCATTTTCATCGGCATCAGTGACGAAGTCATTGTCTTCAGTGTTGAAGATGGACTTGGCAACGTAGGCTGTAGCCAGACTTGCAACGGTAGAATCAGACTCCTCCTCAGACTCCACCTCTGCCTCCTCAGAAGCAGACTCCTCCTCTGAATCCATTTCCTTGCCAACAAACGCACGTGCCTTGCCAGATGAGCTCTTCTTGTGTGATGAAGACTTGGAAGAAGACTTTGAGTATTTCTTCTTCTTCTTGTCGTCAGAATCATATTCCTTGCTCTTCTTATTCTTCTTGTTCTCATTGTCCCACTGCGGACACTCAGAGATGTAGTGACCAAGTTTCTTGCACTTGTGGCATGTTCTCTTCTTGTAGTCATGAGAAGAAGCTTCATCATTCCTTGAGCTGGATCATGAAGACTTTCTGAAGCCTTTCTTCTTGGTGAATTTTTGGAACTTCTTCACAAGCATAGCAAGCTCCCTTCCAATGTCTTCAGGATCATCAGAACTGCAGTCAGATTCTTGTTCAGATGAGGAAACAGCTTTTGCCTTCAAGGCACGAGTTCAGCCATAGTTGGGACCGTAGATATCTCTTTTCTCAGAAAGCTGAAACTCATGTTTGTTGAGCCTTTCAAGTATGTTAGATGGATCGAGTCTCTTGAAGTCAGGGCGTTCTTGAATCATCAAGGCTAGGGTGTCAAATGAGCTGTCAAGTGATCTCAGGAGTGTCTTGACGATTTCATGCTCGGTGATCTCAGTAGCGCCGAGAGCTTGGAGCTCATTTGTGATGTCAGTGAGGCGATCAAACGTGAGCTGAACATTCTCATTGTCGTTTCTCTTCAAGCGGTTGAAGAGGTTGCGAAGGACACTGATCCTTTGATCTCTCTGGGTTGAGACGCCTTTGTTGACCTTGGAGAGCCAGTCCCAGACTAGCTTAGATGACTCACACGACCATACTGCCCTTTGGTCAGATGACCACAGATGATATTCTTGGCAGTGGAATCCAGTTGAATGAACTTCTTGACATCAGCAGCGGTGACACCTTCACCAGCCTTGGGGACGCCATTCTTGACGACATACCAGAGGTCAACATCAATGGCTTCAAGATGCATGCACATCTTATTCTTCAAGTAGGGATATTCAGTTCCATCAAAGACGGGGCACGCGGCGGAGACTTTGATTATCCCTGCAGTCGACATAGCTAAAACTCCAGGTGGTTAAACCAAATCACACAGAACAAGGGAGTACCTTGCTCTGATACCAATTGAAAGTGCTAGTGATCGACTAGAGGGAGGTGAATAGGCGATTTTTATGAAAGTCTTCAAAACATGGAAGTTTCGAAGACAATCGATAGAAATGAACCTATTAACATGCAGCAGAAGGTAGACTACACTAAGCAAGCCATAGTCAAGTATTCAATGAAGTGAAGGCACAAAGACTAATAGCAGCTAGGCAGTATGGATCAGGATGGAAGACAGTATGAAGCCAATCAGAACAAGCAGTCACACAGTGAAGACAAATAGATAATGCAAACAGGAACTGACTTCACAAGGACCAACTGTAAACAAAGAGATGGGAAGGATAGAACCAGTTGCTCGTTGAAGACAATGATTTGGTGGACCAGTTCCAGTTGCTGTGACAACTGTACGTCTGGTTAGGGAGGCTGAGATTTAACTCAGAAGACCGTGTCTTCACCTTATTCCCCTTGAGCTAAGGACACCCAGTCCTCACCCAATCACTCTGGTAAGTCTTCAAGGGAGACTTCCAAACCTTCACAGACTTCGTTCACCGGCGATCCATAATGACTCTTGGATGCTCAGAACGCGACGCCTAACCGGCTGGAGGATTCACGGTCCTCAAGTGTAACAAGTCTTCAGATCACACAGACAGGAAGATTTTAGTGATGCCTAACACTCTTTGGCTCTGGGTGTTTAGGGCTTTGTCCTCGCAAGGATTTCTCTCTCAAAGGCTTCGAGGTGGGTTGCTCTCAAATGACAAAAGTCGTGCACTAACTCTGAGCAGCCAACCAATTTATGGTGTAGGGGGTGGGCTATTTATAGCCACTAGGCAACCCTACCTGATTTGTTCGAAATGACCCTGGGTCACTAAGGAACTGACACGTGTTCCAACGGTCATATTTCAAACACACGCGACAACTTTACTTGGGCTACAAGTAAAGCTGACTCATCCAGCTCTGGATAAGATTTGCTCTCATTGTCTTCGCTCGAAGACATAGGATTTTGGTTAAGCATCACTTCAGTCACTCTGACTTTGTTCACTGGGACCCCACTTAACAGTACGGTGGTTCCTATGACTCGACAAAGAAGAAAAAGGAAACAACGAAACAACTAAGTCTTCGCGCTCCATAGTCTTCACTCAATGTCTTCTCTTTTCATAGCCTTCAATGTGAATATCTTCACATACCACCTTTGTCTTCAATGTCTTCATACATTTTTAGGGGTCATCTCCGGTAGGAAAACCGAATCAATGAGGGACTACTACCTGTGTTGTCCTGCAATTCTCACAAACACATTAGTCCCTCAACGAGGTTTGTCGTCAATACTCCAAAACCAACTAGGGGTGGCACTAGATGCACTTACAGTTGTCCTATAATATATATAAGAAGGAGAAGAAGAAGTCTGTTGTACCTGAACGGATAATGATCCAGTAACAAGTTCGTTGAATTCAGCACACAAATAGCCCAACACTGTCAATTTCGGTGCGTGAATGACCCTCATCCTTGCTGAACCTAATTTATCATGTACATACAATCTCTCGAGGAAAGGTGCATTCTCAATGACAATATCGTGAAACACCTCAACTGACAGCCTTGGGCGGCGCCAGCAATGCACATAAATCGCACGGACATTCGTCGAGGTGATGTGGAGGCTACTGAGCCCATCCATCACATGATGACGAAGGTACTCGAGAGCTGTACAGCTGATGAGCAGGCGCTCCAAATCCTCCTTCAAGATGCGGATGGTGAGCTCGAGGTGCTTAAGTTTAGGGAGATGAAGAGCGCGCGTGACATCGATCCAGGGGAAAATGCACCGCCTGAATGTAGCGTGAGGCAGCGTGGGCGCGAGGCGGAACATGGAAGCAGCGAGCAAGGATGTCTAGCATGAAGGCTGAGCTCCTCGAGCCGATCCAGGGATGGGGATAGGAACCCGTAGTGCAACATAGGTTCGGTCTTGTTGTGGGGATTGAGCCTGCCGAGAGCAAGGCGTCTGATTGGCCCAGGGTGCGTGTCAAGGATGTGGGACATGCGTCCAGGTGTTGCTGCTCCCCACTGCAGAACTCGTGGTTGACGATGAGGTCCAGGGGGTGCAGTGCTAGAGGGGGTGCCACCACCGGGAGAGGATAGTGGTCCACACACCATATTTGATGGGGAGGTGGGATATGATGGTTACCAACATCTCGTCGGGATGCTGCTGATGAAGTCCACGTTCGTCGGAGGCTCTTGCGGTTTTGGCTTGACCTGCCCCCGCTTGTTGGCCGGCTCATCCTCCATCTCGCAGCAGGCGGCGATCCTCGGTGGCGGTGCTTGTAAATGAGAATGGAGGACTGCTCATAGTCGTCCCGTCTAATCAAACAGCTGCCTGCGGTAGTAAATGGTTAGTTCAATGCCCACGGTTTGACTAATACAACCGTTTGCAATAATGCCGTGGTGGCTATTTGTTAAAAATGACTAGGAAAATCAATGTATAAAAAGGCGAAACGAACCATGAATAATTTCATATGTTTAGCACAGTTGCGTGTTGCCTCCGTAAAATAAATCAAGGTGGGAAGATACAACATATATCATTTCACGACCAGATCATATGACCAAGTTCGCTCTCAGAACCATGAGGCTTCTTGATAGAAGCTCCGGTTTGTACGAAAGAAAAATGGGTCAAAGCCGAGTTGAAAAGGGCAGCAATATCTAACCCCAGCTTACAGAAGGTACAAAATCACGATGATTAATTGTTCATCAGGTTTACACAAAATCCAGATTGAACAGGACAATAACAACTAACTCAACCAAAGTTTTGAGCAGTCACAGTGAAATGGACCGATCTGATCGATAAAATCAAGATCCTAGACTAGAAAATCTACTGGTACATGATAACAAATTGTTGTAAATAGAAGCCGAGCATGTTCAGAAGCCCTTTGTACATCTGAAGCTTCCTTTTATGTTGTTCAACATGTCCATCCGTGAGAAAGTGTCTGCCAAAAAACTTAATCATCATGGACAATAGTACTCTCGCATTCAACAGGAAGAATGTGACAAAGCTAGTGTTTGCATGGTTGGATGCATATACTTGCAGCGTTATTGTCCTCAAACGAATGTCATGAGAACTGAGAAAATCCCGGTGCTTCTTATGCCACCGATTGGTTATACCTTTTTGTCCATGTCCTTTAGCCTAAATAGACATGAAGACTGAAAACCGTTAATGTCTAAAAAAATAGTACAGCTGAACAGTTAGTTCTAGTTAAGTATATCAATGTGCTTGATATCATCACCTGTATATACAAATTCTCCACACATGGAAAGCATCGCAACAAGCCGATAACCATGTTCAGATCAAAACACCACGTACTGATATGAAAGGTCTTAACAAAATCCAGCACCATTGATAGGGTACCCATGGACAAACTCTTCACTGAGCACAGAACATAATATTAATACCAAAAGCATACTCCAATGTTACATAAAGATTATGTGCATAAATGAAAAAATGCAGCTTATGATTACAAAAGTGTTGATATAAAACTTACGCACACAAATGAAAAATGCAGCTTATGATTACAAAAGTGTTGATGATAAAATACAATACCTGAATAAGTGTGGAGCTAACCACCATCTTGTTACCTTCAAACGGATTAGGAATTACACCCAAGATCTCCAGTTCAGGCGCAGAGACCACAATTATTTGCGAAGGTGCATAACGGTAATCAAGGAGCAACCTTTGGAGTGAAGGGGCGTCTTTGATGATGAGCTCCTCTCCTTTAAAGCAAATTCCGATGCTTCCAAGGTGAGGCGACTTTATTTGGAGATAATGGATACATATTTCTTTTCCAAAAACAAGCATCAAGTGCTCCAGGGCAGGGCAGCAGGAGTGGGTGATGCTGTGCAGTGAGGCCTCCTACAGATCGACCACCACAAGCGCGAGCTTTTTAGCAGCGGGAGTCGAAGAATTTGTACTAGATTGTTTGGTAGATGACACCGGGCCAGGGTGGTGGTGTGGAGAGAGGAAGAAAACCATGAGATGGACATTGGTGGTGAGGGCACAACTACGACGCTTGGTGGATAGCTATTTGCATAGTAAACTCAAGATGTTGGAGTTTTCGAATTAATGGGGTGTCTGCCAGGAATTCACCGTGAAGGGTATGTGCAGCAGGCAGCATGCCGGGATGCATAGGCGTTGAATAGAGCCCTCGTGGGAGCAAATGATGGATCCATGGAGTTCAAAATCATGAATGACAGATAAACAACGACAGTCAAGATTAAGAGGTGCGGCGTGCCACATAGTGCGCCACTGAGATGCGAGGACATGTGTGCGGCAGCCATCCTTGGTGGGGAGAAGGAAGATGATCTCCCCAAGGATGGCGTCGGGGAGATTGCTGATGCGGCCCACCCGATATTCTACGGGTTCCTCAGATCTAGGGGGCGAGGCCACTTCTGCCCGCACTGCCGGGTACAGGATCTACAGCCGGCGGTGCCACTGGCTGCAGCCTCATTTGTGTACATAGCAAGCTGGAAGGAAAAAAAGGCAGAAACATACATGTAGGACATTCAAAATCAATTCTCAAGATCTGGAAGAAAAAAAAGGCACAAACATGAATGTAGGACATTCAAAATAAATTCTCAAGATCTGGCTATGAATTATTAGCACGCACGGTAACCCTAGTTGGATTATTAGCAAAAAATCATTTGCACAGAACAAACAATTAATCACTAACCATAGATACCATTCAAACAATCAATACACACTACACATATCTAACGAATATTACTCTAATTTCATGGACTAGGTGAACATAACCAAGGGTTTCTGTTCCCAACAAAAGGGGGGGGGACTAACCGATTTTACGTCGGAGTCGGAGTCGTTGCCGGAGTAGCTGTGGACCTCCAGCTCCGACTGGGGAGGCACGATGACGGTGACGAAGTCAAGGTCTTGCTGCTTCTCGCGCGAGACCTCGACGGCGGTGATAGCAACCTCTGCGCCTAGCTTCATGCGTTGCGCGGGTGCTTCACTAGCCGATGGTGTGCTTCGGCAAAACCATAATACACTCCATGTGGCGGTGACAACTGTGGATGGGGTGTGCGGCTGCGGATCAGGCGCGCCATTAATATGGAGTAGTGGGAGCAAGGTGGGCGGTGTCAAAGGGCTGGCTCGCCTCCCGGTGAGCCTGCACAGCGGACTGTTGGCACGCCTACCGTCATTTAACACAGCTACTAGCACGCCCCACAGTGAGTGCGTAGCGAACATGCGCATGCCTCGGCCTCCTGGTATGCATGCTAGCATGCGTCTCGTCAACTCATGCGTGCTCGTACGACACACGGGACGCATGTGCGGCATGCATTATATTGATTTTTCCTTTTTGATGATTAATTTTATTGCTTAACCGAAGCACTGCATTTACATTTTGTTGGTCTAAAGCACACGGTTCGAATAAAGAGTTCGTTTGTGATATTGATTGATAATTATTTATAATTTTCTGTATGTAAGAAGATTATATCAAAACTTGTCTCAAATTTGAAAAAATATCACAGTCTATTGGTGTCCATATGACACCACGATAAGTTTCATGAATTTCAACTTAGTTTTGGATTTATTGGATTTTAAAATCAAGATTCTAGATGTTAGAAATTTCTTGCATGGGGACTAAACATGCACCCAGGGACACGTACACATATGATTTTGCAATCCATTTTCGTGCACTATCACGGGTCTAATGTAGATCAAATTTGATTTTTGCACATTTAAATCCCTGGGAAATCAATCAATGTATAAAATACAGATATATGTTATCTATTTTTTTTCATTTTTCAACACTAAACTCCTTTGGTCGCATGTTCGATGTAGAAAAAGTTTGACATACATCTTTGGGACACATGCACGCAGTGGTCCTAGGACACTCACTCACGTGGGCCCACAAGGTCGCCGTCCAGCACTATGACATGCGATGAGAGTGGTTAATTTGACCAACAAGATGGTCATTTTTTGGGTTTTGTTATACGTACAGTAGGAGTATATATATACGCGTTGAAGAGGGTGGCCGGGGGCAATACTACACATCATATAGGACACTCACTCATGTGTGATGCTTCCATCCGCGGGCCTGCGAGGTTGTCCTCCATCACTTTGACCCAGCAAGGAGGTTTCTTTTTGGGTTGTGTTGCAGTAGGAGTATATAGTACGTGTCGAAGAGGGGAGGAGGGGGCCGGGGCAGCACATATATACTACACACACTTCATGAATCGATCTCGCTCCGTGTGGGGACTTTTCGGTTTCCAAGGCAGGTGCCGAAAAGAAGTTGTGCGTATTGGGTATTAAAAACATCACCAACACATTGGGCCATGTGTGGACTATGGTTGTCACTCATTCGCCTAGGACTCTTTGTAAGTGCATCTAGTGCCACCCCTAGTTGGTTTTGGAGTATTGACGACAAACCTAGTTGAGGGACTAATGTGTTTGTGAGAATTGCAGGATAACACAGGTAGAAGTCCCTCATTGATTTAGTTTTCCTACCAGAGATGACCCCTAAAAATGTATGAAGACATTAAAGTCAAAGGTGGTATGTGAAGACATTCACATTGAAGACTATGACAAGAGAAGACATCGCGTGAAGACTATGGAGCGCGAAGACTTAGCAGTTTCTTCGTTCTGTGTTTTTCTTTGTTGAGTCATAGGAACCACCGTACTGTTAAGTGGGGTCTAAGAGAACCAGTCAGAATGACTGAAGTGATGCTTAACCAAAATCCTATGTCTTCGAGTGAATACTATAAGAGAAAATCTTGTCCAGAGTTGGATAAGTCAGCTTTGCTTGTAGCCCAAGTAAAGTTGCCGTGTGTGTTTGAAATCTGACCGTTGGAACACGTGTCAGTTCCTTAGTGACCCAGGGTCATTTCAGACAAATCAGGTCGGGTTGCCTAGTGGCTATAAATAGCCCACCCCTACAACCATAAACGGTTGGCTGCTTAGAGTTAAAGCACGGCTTTTGTCGTTTGAGAGCAACCCACCTCGAAGCCTTTAAGAGAGAATTCCTTGCGAGGAAAAAGCCCTAAACACCCAGAGCCAAAGAGTGTTAGGCATCACTTAAGTCTTCCTGTCTGTGTGATCTGAAGACTTATTACACTTGAGGACTATGAATCCTCCAGCCGGTTAGGCGTCGCGTTCTGAGCATCCATGAGTCATTGTGGATCGCCGGTGAATGAAGTCTGTGAAGGTTTGGAAGTCTATCTTGAAGACTTACCAGAGTGATTGGGCGAGGTCTGTGTGACCTTAGCTCAAGGGGAATACGGTGAGGACTAAGTGTCCTGAGCTGCGGTTCAGGACTAGATGTCCGGGACTGTGTGTCCTCAGGTTTAAATACCTATCCGCCCTAACCAGACGTACAACTGTCACCGCAGTTGGAACTGGTCTACCAAACCTTTGTCTTCATCCCGCACACTGGTTCTATCCTTCCCATCTCTTTATTTACAATTGGCTCTTGTGATGTCAGTGCCTATTTGCATTATCCATTTGTCTTCACTGTGTACCTGATCCTTACTGCCTAGCCGCTATTAGTCATTGTGCTTTCACTTCATCAAATACTTGACTATGGTCTACCTAGTGTAGTCTACCTTCCGCTGCATGGTAATAGGTTCATTTCTATCATTTGTCTTCAAAACTTCCATGTTTTGAAGACTTTCATAAAAATCGCCTATTCACCCCCCTCTAGTCAATATAACGCATTTTCAATTGGTATCAGAGCGAGGCACTCCCTTGTTCTATGTGATTTTGGTTTAACCGCCTGGAGTTTAGTTATGTCGACCACAGGAATGAAGACTGTGTCATGCCCCATCTTTGACGGTCACGAGTATCCCAAGTGGAAGGCCATGATGAAGAAGCACCTCATGGCGACAAACAGCGAGCTGTGGACCGTCACTGAGATTGGCCTGACCGATCTGTGCAAGATGGCGGGAGCTGATGACATTCGCAAGTACACTCTTCTCAACCTCACGACGAAGGACGTCATCTGCTCCTGTCTGTCTCAAAATCAGTTTAGGAATATCATGCATCTCGATCATGCGAAGCTTATCGAGGACCGTCTCTCTGAGGTCTATGAAGTTCATCGAACTCGTCATGATCCTTGGTTTGAGGACTTTAATGAATCTCTCAAAGCGATGACATTCGAACCAGAATCATCATCTTCTGCATCATGCCTTATGGCAAAAGATGCTAAGGTAATTGAATGCTGTCTATCTGAATCCAGTGATGATGAATCTGGTGATGAATTTGGAACTAGCTATGCAAAACTTGCTTCCCTTGCCACTAAACAACAGAAAGCTATGGAACATATTCAAAAACTGTTAGACAAAAGCGATGACCTATTGGACGCTGAAATGACTCGATCTCAGTCCTTAATTGAAGACATAAAAAATCTTCATATTAAGTATAAGGAACTTGGAAGTCGTCATGAAACGCTCTCAACAACTCATGAAAAGCTTTCCTATGATTATCTTCAAAGGAAGCAAGATCTTGAGAAATTGAGAGAGGCTCATGAAGATCTTCAAAAGGAAAATGAGTCACTTTGCGCCGAATAGATCAGTTCAGCTCAGGAAGGATTTGAACCACCATGTCTTAAATGCATTGAGCGTGATAACGCTACTTCTGTTGCCGAATGTTCTACTGCTGCTACTATTGCAATATCTTCAACTGTTGATGTGGTAACTAACCCCTCTGCTGAGGATACCACTGCTATTGCTGATGAGAATGCTAGGTTGAAGACACTGCTTGAAACAGGGATGTACAAAAGTCTCAAAGGGCATCAGACACTATGTGATGTCCTCAAAAGGAAGATCCTGAACCAAAACCCTAGGAAAGAGGGTGTTGGGTTCGAAAGGAAAATGAATGTTGATGGCTCTTACTGGAAACCTGAGCAGTACCCCAAAACCACATGGGTTGCTGCAAAGGAACCTTCAGCGGATCCATCCACCCTATCTGGCTTCACTTGTGCTAATCCCATTGTTATTGATGAATCCTTTGATGCAAACTATAAACTGTTTAAGAATCAGAATGGTGAAGTGTTTGCCAGGTATATTGGTACTAACTGCAGGAATGGACCGCCTATGAAGAAGATCTGGGTGCCGAAAAGGTGTTTGGAGAATCTTCCTGTGAATGTCATCATGACACCACAGGTGAAGAAGACAAACCCCAGACCACAGGCTTCATACGGTCCAAAGGCTTCATACAGACAGAGGACTCACCTGAGTCGCACTAACGCAAATGTTTTGTAGGGAAACCATACTCAGGCCTATGAATATGAGCGCGTTTCATCAAACCGCCATGTTCATAAGACCAAGAACTATTCTGCTTATTCTTATGAGTACTATTGTCCACCTGCAAGACTTTTTGCTAGGGCTCCAAAGCCAAAGTTCTCAGATGCTGCACTTAGACTCATTGCTTCGAAGCCACCCTTGAAGATGTGGGTGGCTAAGAAAGCTTAACTCTCTTTTGCAGGGAAAGGTCTCCAGCCGAAAACCAAAATCGTCTGGCACTATTGCTGGGGACCTTAAACATCTTGTAGGGCGCAAGATCAAATGCCCAAATGGTCTTATTATGTACTTTGTTCCTGAATCGCTTGCTACTTTCCCTCTCAGTCCTAATCTCGATCTAAGCTTTAATAATCCACTGGTTCGTCAAATGTTTTTGCTTCACAATTCTCTTCATGAAGCCTATCCCCCTAACTGCACTGTAGGGTACGACACCAGCTGCTTCAGAATGGATTATTGATAGTGGGTGTACAAATCATATGACTGGCAAGCGAAGCCTTCTCATGGACTCAACTTTACGTCCATCTGACAAAAGTGACATCACATTTGCTGACACTGGTAAAAGCAAGGTATTGGGTCTAGGTAGAGTTGCAATCTCAAAGGATCAACACATGGATAAAGTCATGCTTGTTGAATCCCTTGGTTTCAACTTAATGTCTGTCTCAATGCTTTGAGATTTAAACATGATTGTGATGTTTGGAAAATATCGTTGCCTTGTACTAATGGAATCTTACAAGTCTCTAGTGTTTGACGGGTATCGGAAAGATGATTTGTACGTGGTAGATTTCTCAGCAGGACCACAACTTGCAGTATGTCTTCTAGCAAAAGCTTCTGAATGCTGGCTCTGGCATCGGAGGCTAGGGCATGCTGGCATGAGGAACCTCCACACCCTTCCAAGGAAGAAGCATGTCATAGGCATCGAGGGCGTCAAGTTCAAGAAGGATCACTTATGCGGTGCATGTGAAGCAGGAAAGATGACGAGGGCCAAGCATCCCTCAAAGACAATCATGACCACGACTCAACCCTTCGAACTGCTCCACATGGATCTTTTCGGTCCCACTCATTACTCAACTCTTACTACTACTGCTTGTCTCTATGGCTTTGTCATTGTTGATGATTACTCAAGATATACTTGTGTGCATATAATCCTTTACAAGACTGAAGTGCAGGATGTCTTCAGACGCTTCGCTAGTCGAGCAATGAACAACTATGGCGCCAAGATAAAGCACATCAGAAGTGACAATGGCACTGAATTCAAGAACACTGGCCTAGATACATATCTTGATACCTTAGGCATCACACATGAATTCTCAGCTCCATACACGCCACAGCAGAATGGCATCGTCGAACGCAAGAATAGAACACTTATTGAGATGGCCCGGACGATGCTTGATGAATACAAGACTCCAAGAAAATTCTGGCCGGAAGCCATTGATACTGCATGCCATATCATCAACCGTGTTTATCTTCACAAGCTTCTGAACAAGACATCCTATGAGCTCCTTACTGGCAAGAAGCCAAATGTCAGTTACTTCAGAGTATTTGGCGCCAGGTGCTGGATCAAGGATCCACATCACACTTCAAAATTTGCACCAAAAGCACATGAGGGTTTTATGCTTGGATATGGAAAGGATTCGCACTCCTACAGAGTCTTCAACCTTTTTCACTATAAAGTGGTTGAAATAGTGGATGTGCGGTTTGATGAGACGAATGGCTCACAAAGAGAGCACCTGCCAAATGTGCTAGATGAAGTTCCATCCAATGAATCAATCAAACTTATGGGAACTGGAGAAATCATACCATCTGAAGCTCAGCCTGAAGAGGAACTTATCATCTCCGCACCTAATCAACCTGAAGACAATGCTCAGCCTGAAGACAATCCCTCTAACGATGGCAATGATCAGCAAGAGCAAAATCTTCATCCTGCACATCCGCGTGTTGCAAATGAAGTACAGATTGAGAGAATAATTGATAGCATCAACGCACCAAGTCCACTCACTCGTTCAAGGGCAACACAGCTAGCAAATTTCTGTGGGCACTTCACATTCATCTCAATATATGAACCCAAGAAAGTTGAAGAAGCCTTCATGGAACCTGAATGGATTCAAGCTATGCAAGAAGAGCTTCAACAGTTTGAGCTGAATAATGTATGGGAACTGGTTAAGCGTCCTGATCCTCGCAAGCACAATATAATAGGCACCAAATGGATATATCGCAACAAGCAAGATGAGCATGGTCAAGTTGTTAGAAACAAAGCTCGTCTCGTTGCTCAAGGGTACACTCAAGTTGAAGGGATTGACTTCGATGAAACATTTTCTCCCGTGGCTAGACTTGAAGCCATACGCATACTGCTGGCCTATGCAAATCATCATAACATACTTCTATATCAAATGGATGTGAAGAGCGCTTTTCTCAATGGCAAGATTGAAGAAGAAGTGTATGTTGCACAACCGCCTGGCTTTGAAGATCCAAAACATCCTGACATGGTGTACAAGCTCAACAAGGCACTGTATGGCCTCAAACAAGCCCCTCGGGCTTGGTATGACACACTCAAAGACTTCCTGAAGAGCAAAGGCTTCAAATTTGGTTCCCTCGACCCAACTCTCTTCACGAAGACATATGATGGTGAACTGTTTGTGTGCCAAATATATGTGGATGACATTATCTTCGGCTGCACCAATCAGAAATACAGTGAAGAGTTTGGATATATGATGCAAGAGCAATATCAGATGTCCATGATGGGTGAGCTGAAGTTCTTCCTTGGTTTTCAAATACGTCAGCAACGCAACCGCATCTTCATATCTCAAGAGAAGTACCTCAAAGATTGCCTGAAGAAATTTGGTATGCAAGACTGCAAAGGCTTCACGACGCCAATGCCAGGCAAACATCATCCGGGTCCCGACGACAATGGTAAAGAGTTCGATCAAAAGGTATACCGCTCCATGATTAGTTCTTTACTTTATCTATGTGCATCTAGGCCAGATATTATGCTTAGTGTTTGCATGTGTGCTCGATTCCAAGCGGCACCAAAGGAATCGCATCACTTAGCTGTGAAGCGAATTCTTCGAAATTTGGCTTACACCCCAACACTAGGATTATGGTATCCAAAGGGCTCAGAGTTTGATCTGGTTGGATTCTCGGATGCTGATTATGCTGGTGACAAGGTGGATCGCAAGTCTACATCAGGCACATGTCATTTTCTAGGACGATCACTTGTATGTTGGTCTTCAAAGAAGCAGAACTGTGTATCTCTCTCCACTGCTGAATCTGAATACATTGCTGCTGGATCTTGCTGCGCTCAGCTTCTGTGGATGAAGCAAACACTCAAAGACTATGGCATTCATCTGAAGCAAGTGCCACTCTACTGCGACAACGAAAGCGCCATCAAGATTGCCAACAACCCAGTTCAACACTCAAAGACAAAGCACATTGAAATTAATCATCACTTTCTCAGAGATCATGTTGTGAAGGAAGATATTGATATCATACATGTCAACACTGAAGAGCAACTAGCAGATATCTTCACCAAGCCCTTGGATCAGAAGAGATTTTGCAAGTTACGGTGTGAGCTAAATATCTTGGAATCCTCAAGTGTCCTGTGATCAGGCACACATCCTAACACTTATGCATATTGATGACTTAGATGTGCAACACATGAAGTAAAGTATATCTTCAATCAATGAAGACATATATTCTAAGTGTGAATACATTAATGTGGAATTTGACTTCGGAGCGCCACGATAATTGTGCGCCGTGTCTGGGTCTAATACTTCCTATACGGTGGGTAACGCCACCACCAAATTCTTTTGTTTGAAGTGTTTCACCCATGCGTTGCATTTGCTATGTCTTCACATTTGGTTTGGCTTCAATCTCAACCTGTCTTCATGATTATCTTCACTATGTTGATTATATATATATATATATATATATACTAGTGTTCTGTCCTCTACAGCATTCACTTATAGCTATGTCTTCTTGTTGAATCTTTTGAACTAAGTGAATGTGATTGGACCCTAACCTCTCTATGCTTTCTATCTCAAACTCTATCTCTCCAAATCATATGCATTCTCTTGAAATTGTCGAATGTCTTCTCTGCGTCCTTGTCAGCAGAAGATACAGAGACAAACATTAAGTCCGCTTTCAATGCTAATTCCTTCACCTGAAACCCGGAGAAGTGGGAACGACCACCCGACAATCCAGGCGTGCGTGGGAACGTGGAACAACCTCCGATATGTTGCATGATGGCCACGTGTCCTTCAGATGTGAATCGCCAGGGGCACCTGTGTAATAACACTGTGCCGTCCCTGTCCCTATAAATACACGTCTCACCACAGTCATTATCCTTTCTTCCACTCTCGCACAAACCCTAGCGCCACCGCCAGCCCTCGACGACGCCGGCGACAAAGCTCTTAGCTGCCGCGACTTCTCCGACGCCGTCTTCACGCCGGCCGCGGACATCGTCTTCTCCGCCGTCACCGTAGGTGTCCTCCGTCGCCAAGTTAGGGCACGGACGATCAAACTGCTCGGCCTCCTCTTCCACTCCGTCTAGCAGTTCTTCGTGTGGTAAATAAAACTTCCTTTTTACGGCCCCTTGATCCTATAGATTCATCACTTTCTACCACAAGCAGTTTCTATTCACACAAGTTGGATCTATTTCATACTGCATCTCATAATATGCCTAGTATGTTCACTTATGCTTCACAAAGTAGTTAGATTCCTCACTTGTACTGATCCGTGGATTCGTACAAATCTGGAACCAACTCCTTATCTATGAGTGAATGTCTTCGCACGACGAGGTCAATGTCTTCTAAACTGATTTATCTTCAAAATCTTCTGAGAATGCATATGACCTCTTCCCCTTCCCTCGCACCTTAATGCTGTCACAGGTACATGTCCGTGGGAGAATCCCTTGGTTCTCATAGTCTGCATTCATTTGCAGAATTCTTACAGCATCATATAAATTCTCCCGAAGCTAGTTCCTATTTGTCCAGCAAGCGAAAGCCTTTGAAACATTTGAACGTGTTGAAGCCATTCAGTTTGAAGTTCATGGCTGCAGAGAAATCAGTAAGGAAGTGTGGCAGACAGCGTCATGGGGGAACGTCAAGAGATTTTCCTGATGACCTCTCAGAGCTTTACAAGACAGATCCTGAAGAGGATTACAATCAGCGCAAGACCCGAATCCAATGGATTCGAAGATATTGGGTAGAATAATGGTTCAAGTACCGGTTTGTGACCCAGGAATATGCTGAGAAAAATGCCATCAAGCGACCTTGGGGAGACATCCTATACAGAAATCTTCAACCCAGGTCCAGAGATGAAGCCATTGAACAAGGCTTCTATCCCTGCATGGTCCGTGGACCTTAGCCTACGGATGCTCACCCATCGTCAGTGCTATGGTGTCGTGACGACAATCTGTTCAAACGCAACTTCCAATTTGCCAAGAATTCGTCTAAGAAAAACAAGAAGTCATTGGGACTAGACTTCAACCCTGGCCCTTCTGCTCCCCGTGCCGATGGCACCCGTGAAGCTGAACCCAATCTTGTTGGGCCCTTCTACAACCTGGAAGGTCTCATCACTCATATCATGGTTCAAGGGATAGCCGTGGATGAGCCTGCAGATGACGCTGAATCTGATGAAGCGCCTGCACCGCCGAAGCCACAGAAACTGAAGAAGCCTAAAGCTTCAATGCCTGCCTCAGCACCAAAAATCTCACAGGCGAAGCCACTGGCTACTGCACCTCCTGAAGACAGTGTGCAGTCTAAAGATTTGTCACGCATCTCCAAGCCCTCGAGAGTCAAGATGCCTTTGCAACACACCAGCCAAGAACTGACTACTACTGCTATTCTGCGAACCGAAGCCATTGATCTGTCCAGCGATGAAGATCTTGCAGATGACGCTCTTGAGCAACTGATCAAGAGCAAAGAAGAAGCAGAAATCTTCAATGATTTGCCTCTCTTTGACGTGGCAATCATCCACAACCTCATTGATGAGTGGTTTGACACGCCCAACCTCAGCTTTGAAGATCTACAACTTCCAATTGGCCTCAGTGTCGCCTTCCATGGCGCCATTGCTTCAGAGCTAGCTCTAGCTCAGTGCATCGTTGAACTGAAGCAAAAGATCGACTTTGAGAAAGCTCAGTTCAAGAAGCACATGGCCAAGCTCAGCGTGCAAGAGGTCAAAAGTTTCAAGATCATGCTGCACGAGCTCAAAGAAGCCTTTCTCAAGAAGCATGAAGACGCTCAAGGTTCTCATGAGCGCATGAAGAGCCTGGCTGACAAGTGTGTGCAAGCCTACAATGAGGCTGAGAAGCGCAAGGCCCTTGGTCATCCTGGCATCGATCCCAGGATGGCTGCAAAGAAGAAGAAGAAGGCAGCTGTGGCCGAACCCGAAGCACCAAGGCAGGAAGCACATCCCATTGTCTTCCCAGCCAGCATGACTGGCTTGAAGCCAAAGGTCAGGTCAACCGCTTCAGAACTGAAGAAGACGAGGACTGCTGAGGCTGAAGCGAGAAAGAGGAAACATCCTGAAGCCTCTGATGCTGCTCCCTCCAAGAAGAAGCGCAAGACCAAGAAGGATCGGACTGCTCCCACAGAGCCCTTAGTTGTTGAACCTATCTCCATGGTTCGCCCTGCAGCTGAACATCAAGAGCGCCAACTGACTGTCCATGAGCCTGCTTCCACAGAGGCTCATGAAGCTGAAGACTTTCCAGCAGCTGATCCCACCGCTGCTGAAGACATTGGTCACCATGACAATGTTGAAGATGATGTAGTTCTTCCTCAGATCGAACACAACTTGGTATCATCGCCTGTGCTTACGCACAGCAAACTCATTAGCATTGGTCGTCCTCTGATGCCAATTGCTCAGGATGCATCATGGGCTGATCACCCACAACAACAAGTCACACCACCCCGGCAAGAAGAAGAAGATGACTTTGAGGCCCAGCCAACTCCGTCTCCAGAGGCGTCACCAGCGTTACGCAGGTTTCGCAAAGGACCAAGGTCTCAAGTCCCTCTTTCGAGCGTTCCAGAAGGAGAAGTGCCACAGCAATCTGTTGCATGTCAAGTGTTTCCAGATGCCACTCCTACTGTGAATGTCTCCGAGTCTGAGGCTAATGCTGCTGAAGACATTCCGGCTGCATTGGCCGATGACACACAAGAAGAAGAACGTGTCTCTACTCCCCCCATTACTGAAGAAGCTGTTCTCGAGGAGAACGTGTCTGTGCCCGACCCTCCAGCTCATCAAGTGGAGGTTGAGAATCTTGAGGCTGCCACCACCAACACAAATGAAGCCAATGACGTTGTCATGGCTGAAGCAAATGTGGAGCCTGCACCAACCCATGTGCCAGAAGTCAGTGAAGCCAATGATGCTACTGCTCCTGTTCCTGCACCTGCTGCTGGTCCTTAGTTTGACTATCATGTTGAGCACAGGCCTCAGGTACAGAAGCCAATGCCAAGGTTGCCCAGGTTTCCAGGTCCTGCATCAGCACCCGGATCCTTTAATGTCAACGGCTTCAAAGCAGATAACACCTTCTTCAATAGCGCCAAGAACCCCTACTCAAGGGAAAGAATATCTTCTGATCGGTTCTGGAGCTATCTGCAGCGAAGTTATTACTCATGCATTCTGTACAATCAAGGTCGTATTTTCCCTCATATGCGTCTTGACACTGAAGCCATAACTGGTCTGCCTTGCTTGGAAGAAGCTCTGGATTGCTTCAAAGAGTCTGGATTGTTGCCTTTCGTCACCGACCAAGAGCACTGGAACAAAGAGTTGCTGCTCCAATTCTATGCCACTCTTCACATTTGTGGCTACAACAGAGATCCGAAGACTTGGGTCCTTGAGTGGATGACCGGCAATGTTGATCACAAAGCCAAAGCCTTTGATATCATTGAGCTCACTGGTCTGCCCACTCCTGGAGATCTTTATGAACCTGGTTGTCAGCTTCACAGTGCAGCTATGGAGAGCATCTTTCAGAAGCCTGAACCGAACATGAGTCAGATGCTTAGCATGATGAAGCCCTTGCCTCCAGATGCTGCATATCCCAAGGAGTTCTTTGTTGAAGACCTTGAGTATCTACCACACACTATCTATCACATTATCAGGCGAACTCTCTGGCCCATCAAAGGACATTCTCCACATGCAAAGCTGGAAGGTGCAATGAAGACTTTGGTCTTTTATATTCTTCACGGAAAATGCTTCAATGCACAAGACTTCTTCATCCGCCAACTTGCTGCATCAGGATCTGATATTTTTGGTTTGAAGTTTTACGCTCCATGAATAATGCGGCTGATCAAACTACACTCAGCTATCTCATATCAGCCCTCTTCTCGCAATCATCGGATCTTTCTGCCTGACGTTGATATGTCCGTTGAAGCCATCTATCCAGAGCCTGCCAAGGAGCCTCTTAGTCTTCAGAATGCTGAGCATCAAAGTTTCTCCCAAAACATTGAAGGAGTTGAAGCGGTCACTCGTGTTTATCCTCTGGCTGGTACTACACGTGCACCTCATCGTGCCCTCACTGAAGCCACTGAAAGCACTATTGCCCAACGGCCCAAGAAGCGATCTCGTGTTCTCAATGACCGAGAGCTTCTGGTTGCCCTTCATCAGAAATAGGATATGCATCATGACTGGCTGAAGTGCCAAATGCAAAGCCTCTTGGTGGATGTCAACCGCATCCGCAATCTTGCCACCAAGAATGCCTTTGTTGCCCATGAAACTTGTCGGCGTACATGGAAAGGGCTAACACTTATGTGTTCTGAAGATGATCTTCAAGAGGATGGCTTCTCTGAATGTTTCAAGTTTGACTCCACACCTCCAAGAAGGACTGTGCTGCGACGAACTCCGTCTCTTGAAGACTCTGAGTTCTCTTCCTCCGCGGCAACTGTGAATGCCAGAGTGATCGAGGACGAAGACGATGCCACTTCACCGCTCCCTACTTCTGCACGCATCGACACTGCCCCGAGTTCGTCTGCACCGCCGAACAACACCGACGACCTTGCTGCTTCACCTACTCCTCATGGGAACGAGTAGATGCTCTATGTCTTCAAACCTTTTTGGTCCTTACTGACAAAAGGGGGAGAAGCATATGAGTTTGATAGTCTTCAAGCGGGTCCATATGGGCGGTTGGTTTATGTTTTGCCTAGTGTTTACAACTCTCATTTTGATACATTTGGTTCTTTGAGTTGTAACACTTAAACTCGATGGTCGTCTACTACTTATTTGCTATTCTGTGATGCGATGATAAATTCCACATGTGCGACGATAAATTCCGCACTTAGATCATTTTGCATACGTCCATTTTTCATTATGCATGTCATTATCTTCACATACTTTTCATGCATGATGAATTGTCATCATAAGTTGAAGAGGATCTCCACAAGTACAACCTGCCATGTGCATTTGCATTGCAAAAGCAAAATTACTTGTATGCACATCTTCAGGGGGAGCCCTTGCAACTTATGAAGACAATTCCCTATCCTTTACAATTTCACATATTATATTCCCCGTTGAAAACTTCAACTAGTTTGTCATCAATCACCAAAAAGGGGGAGATTGTAAGTGCATCTAGTGCCACCCCTAGTTGGTTTTGGAGTATTGACGACAAACCTAGTTGAGGGACTAATGTGTTTGTGAGAATTGCAGGATAACACAGGTAGAAGTCCCTCATTGATTCGGTTTTCCTACCAGAGATGACCCCTAAAAATGTATGAAGACATTGAAGTCAAAGGTGGTATGTGAAGACATTCACATTGAAGACTATGACAAGAGAAGACATCGCGTGAAGACTATGGAGCGCGAAGACTTAGCAGTTTCGTCATTCTGTGTTTTTCTTTGTTGAGTCATAGGAACCACCGTACTGTTAAGTGGGGTCCAAGAGAACTAGTCAGAATGACTAAAGTGATGCTTAACCAAAATCCTATGTCTTCGAGTGAAGACTATGAGAGCAAATCTTGTCCAGAGTTGGATAAGTCAGCTTTGCTTGTAGCCCAAGTAAAGTTGTCGTGTGTGTTTGAAATCTGACCGTTGGAACACGTGTCAGTTTCTTAGTGACCCTGGGTCATTTCAGACAAATCAGGTCGGGTTGCCTAGTGGATATAAATAGCCCACCCCCTACAACCATAAACGGTTGGCTGCTCAGAGTTAAAGCACGGCTTTTGTCGTTTGAGAGCAACCCACCTTGAAGCCTTTAAGAGAGAATTCCTTGCGAGGAAAAAGCCCTAAACACCCAGAGCCAAAGAGTGTTAGGCATCACTTAAGTCTTCCTGTCTGTGTGATCTGAAGACTTATTACACTTGAGGGCTGTGAATCCTCCAGCCGGTTAGGCGTCGCGTTCTGAGCATCCAAGAGTCATTGTGGATCGCCGGTGAATGAAGTCTGTGAAGGTTTGGAAGTCTACCTTGAAGACTTACCAGAGTGATTGGGCGAGGTCTGTGTGACCTTAGCTCAAGGGGAATACGGTGAGGACTAAGTGTCCTGAGCTGCGGTTCAGGACTAGGTGTCCGGGATTGTGTGTCCTCAGGTTTAAATACCTATCCGCCCTAACCAGACGTACAACTGTCACCGCAGTTGGAACTGGTCTACGAAACCTTTGTCTTCATCCCGCACACTAGTTCTATCCTTCCCATCTCTTTATTTACAGTTAGCTCTATTGAAGTCAGTGCCTATTTGCATTATCCATTTGTCTTCACTGTGTACCTGATCCTTAATGCCTAGCTGCTATTAGTCATTGTGCTTTCACTTCATCGAATACTTGACTATGGTCTGCCTAGTGTAGTCTACCTTCCGCTGCATGGTAATAGGTTCATTTCTATCATTTGTCTTCAAAACTTCCATGATTTGAAGACTTTCATAAAAATCACCTATTCACCCCCCTCTAGTCGATATAACGCATTTTCACTCTTCCCTTCATGGGCCCATGAGGTCGTCGTCCATCTAATATATGACACAATGAGAAAGGTAATTTGACGAACAAGGAGGATTATTTTCGGGTTGTGTTACGGTACATAGGAGTATATATTACGCGTCGAAGAGGGGAGGGGACAACTTATATATACTACATGTCATGAACCTAGGTTCGTGTGGGGGACTTAAAGGTTTCCGAGGCAGGTGCCACATCAATGTTCTGCATATATTTGGTATTGAAACATTACAACCACACATCTCCATACATGTGTTTGGCCCACCAGCAAGCGATGGTGGTTGTCCTCTAGCACTCACTCACGGGGTTATCAGCGAGATGCTTCGTCCATCTCTGTGTACCTACTTGGTCAATCACTTCGACGATAGCGATAGAGGTTAATTTTACTTATAATTAGGAGGGGATTAAAATTTTGTTCGTCTTATACAGTTCGGTACATGAAAGATGAAACTATATACTTCATGCACATGTGTACGCACGAATCCCTCCCATCGGGTCAAAGTGGGGGGGGGGGGGGGGGGCGAGCACGGGACGCATCATGAGCCAGATCTGTGTGGGGACCGTGCATTTTTTGACGCATGCATGCGCCACATCAAAATGTTGTGATTTTGGTTTCAAACATATATGCATGCATCACGCATGTTCATAAATATGTTTGGGGCACATATATACATCCAGTGGTTGTCTTTGGACACTCTCCCTCGCTTGGTTAACATCGACGGCCTATATATTTGTGGGCCCGCATGGACGTCCATCACTTCGACCAACAACGCGAGAGAGGTTACCAGGGTGGATTCTTCTTCTCTTGGTTTGGGTTACTGTATAGTCGTACTTAGATCATGGTGAGATTCGAGACCTAAGTTCGAGGGCTCGCATACACATGAATCCCTATATATATAGTATACTATGTGTCGTGAACCCTCGCTCCGTGTGGGGACTTTCCAGTTCCAAATGCATGCGGCCACATCAAAGTTGTGCATTGGGTATATTCAAACACCACATGACACTTCATACATATGTTTGAGCCACATGCACGCAGTGGTTGTCTTCAGGCACTCCCTCGCGTGGTTATCGGTGACAAACTAGCCTATTTTGTGGGGCCGCGGGTGGAATGTCAATGCATGACTTTGACCCAACAAACAAGAGAGGTTATACGACCAAGGTGGTGATTCTTCTTGGCCAGTCTTATAATACACCTTGGTGAGATGCCCCCCCGACCGACTCAAAGTGTGTGTGTGTGTGGGGGGGGCACAGTACTACTTCGTACTAGATGAACCTCTGTGGGGTCGGGATGCCCGGTTAATTTTGCGATGCACATGTGCCACATCAAATTTGTGATTTGGTAACGCCAGAAGAACACATCTGTCATTTGGTAACGCCAGAAGCACACAGTTGTGATTTGGTAACGCCAGAAGAACACATCTTTGGGCCCGCACATGGTCCACATTTGATCAGAAGCAAAGGGGGGAGGGGGCACAGTAATACTTTGTACTAGATGAACCTCCGTGGGGTCGGGGATGCCTGGTTAATTGCGATGCACATGTGCCACATCAAATGTGTGATTTGGTAACGCTAGAAGAACACATGTGTGGGCCCGCACACGGTCCAAAGTTGATCGGAAGCAAAGGGGGAGGGGGGTTGATGTATAATAACGTGCGCTTTGTGCGACAGGTGCCACATCAAAGTTGTGAATTGGGTATTTGAACACCAAACCACCCTTTTCATACATATATTTGGTCCACATCCAAGTGCGTTCGTGTTCTGACCGTTTCCCGCGTTTTTTGGCCAAATTTATAAACAACAGACGAGTCAGACGCAGCAACCGTCTGCGACCGAGTACGAAACAAACACGGTTCCCTAGGACTACCCGTGTGCCATGCCCCTACCCCTATCACCCACATGATCACAGTATATTGGGGTCCACGAGGCTTCTCTCCCCCTCTCAAAAATCTCTACTCCCTCGCAATCTCGAAAATATCTACCCATGTCCGCATAGATGGTTTTTCTGTTTGATAGCTCAAGATTAGTATGTATGGACCATGTGCGATGTCTGTTACTCCCGCTCTGCTTCAATCAGTAGATCCAAATTTTCAGTAGCCCTGGCATTTTACTCCCGCCCCGCTCTGCTTCAATCCCTTGACCCAAATTTTGGTAGCCCCGCCATTTTACTCCCGCCTAGTAAAATTTTCAGTACCCGCGGCATTTCCTCAAACACCACCTTGGAACCATCCACACACACACCCCAAATCCTTCGCTCACCCCAAATCCCCCGCTCACACGCACACACACCACCCCTCCCTCGCACCAAATCTAGCTAGGTCGTCGATACCGCGCCTCCATCGTCAACCTCTGCCGGTCTGCCCATGTAGTTTACCCACCGATATACATACCCTCGCCGCCCTGAATTTCTTAGATGACGCCTGTGAAACGCCCCCTTTGATAGAGATCCCCATCCCCACCCCCACTTCAGAGGTCGCAGCCTAAGCCTGGCTACGCTTCTTGGGGAGCTCGAGGAGCGAATGGCCCAAAAGAGCTTTATCGCGGCCACTTCGTCCGACGTCGGCGAGGTGGCCGCCGAGGAAGCTGACGATGATGACTGGACCTAGACTGAGCCTTTCGATCAGTGGGATGAAGTATTCCGGCATGTCGCGGACGCCGGCTACAACATCAAGGTCGTCGACACCGACGACTTGACGTGGGTTATGTCATAGCTTAAGTTGCCCACCCCCAACCCTTCAGGTTTGACAGCCGTCAATCTCATCGACGGCCCTGCCGCTGATCTCCTGCGGCTTGTTATGAAAAATTTGCCATCCGTCATCGCCATGGAGCCCCTTTTGTCATTTCTGAAGGACACGTTCTGCGATGCTGGCCTGGGATCCTCAGCTGGCAAGTCAGACCTCATCGACTATGACCACGAGGAGGAGCCAATCTGTGACAAGTGAGGAAACCCATGATTTGTTTTCTCAAACACCTTTTGTAGTGAGAATATGTCCGGTATTTATTGCTATTTTAGGTTGTTTACATTATGCCTTGTTTATTTCTACGATTTATGGTTGTTCAGTTGTTTGTAGTTAGCATATGTCCAATTTCAATTGCCATCTTTGGTTGTTGGTAGTATGCCTTATTTATTTCAGCTATTAACGGCATGATGTTCTATATGTGCTAGTATAAACTGTGCAGTTCAATTTCATCAATACCAAATTTAACAGTAGCTCTATGAATGACTATATTTGGTTGCTGTTAAGCATGTTGTACTCCCTCCGAATCTTTTTAGTTTGCATATAAGATTTGTCTAAAGTCAGTCCTCTTAAAGTTTGACTAACTTTATAGAACAAAATACCAACATTCACAATATGAAATAAACATCAGTACATGTGTCATGACTTAAATTTTCATATTGTATAACTTTAGCATGCTAGATGTTGATATTTTTTCATATAAATAAGGTCAAACTTTATGAAGTTTGACTTCAGACGATCCTTATATGCAGAGTAAAGAGGACCGGAGGGAGTATGGAACACACCTTTCCATTTGATTTAATAATGGCACTGTTTGGATACTCTAACTTAGCTAGAGGTTAGAGTTAGTTTCTAGCTCATGACAGTTAAAAGGGGGGAGAGATTGGTGGAATAGTTGATTGTACTGCTTGAGCCTCGTGGGCATATATATAGGAGTACATGGTCATCTTAGAGTACCAGTCAAGGTAGAATAAATCCTACGCTATCCTACATTTCCTAAATAACAATGACTAACCCTGAACTAACTTTAGCCAAAGAGGTGTTTGGATGACAGTGTTAGATTGACAACAAATGCACTAGGAGAACTAGCCCCAATCAGCACCTCTTGGGTGGGATAGTTGTTTTGGGTGGGTTTGACGCAACTAGCTCAAACTAGCCTTCATGTTTGGATATTTTAGGGCTATTTGAGCCCAAACTTGCTCAAACTAACTCTAACCCATGGATCCAAACAGGGCCAATAACTAGTGTACTTAGACATGCACAATACAAGTTTGAATGACTACGTTTGCTTGTTTATAAACATTAGGCATGTTGTTAATAACACACCTTTCCAATTTTAAATATTAGGTTTTTAACAGTTTGGTCCTGCACATGTAGGTCCTGCTGTCAGAGGTTTTGACCCATTATTTGACCCTTTTTGCATATGTGGAAATGAGTTGTCCATTAATATCAGTCAAGTCAAGACACTCAGAAAGATTGTTACGATAAAGAAATTAGCGACAAAAAACAGCAAGATCTTTGTCTGCACAATGAAGAAGACATCAGTTCACTATGGGATGGTACTAACTGTTATACCTTGTCTTTTTAATTCCTTTGTGCCATTTCAAATTTGGAGAAGATATTTATGCATATCCTTGTTTTCAGGCCTTTCCAAAGCAGTTCACTGATGATTACCTCTCAAACCACCTGTATGGTCAGGAGGTGGGGAAGGTTTTCATACAACACCCACAGTTCAATATTGAAGTGTTCCTGAAGAGGACGAAGGATGGATGGTCAATCATCCACAAGCACTGCCTAAAGTTGCAAAGGCCTTCAACACCAATGAAGGCTCATTCCGCTTCAGCTATTTTTCAAATGAGATTCATTTGTCTATGTTTTGTCTATGATGCTAATTTCGAAAGGTTGTATATGTTGCATGTGAAACTTGGTGCTGGTGCAGTTGTGTGATGGGGTAGCTCAGTGCTGAAGCTATATGATGATTTACTCTGATGTATTTCAATTATGAAATCCTGCTTCCTTAATATGGAAATGAAATATATTGTGTTCTTAATATGAAATATCAATTAGATTAATAAATGAATTCTTAATAATAGGCCAATTAGCCTGCTAATTGGGTTTTTCTATTGCAAACGGTTACTGAGAAAACACCGTGGGAGATGACCTCAGGCAATGCACACAATTTCTAGGAATAAACGATGTTAGATCAATGAACAATCACACATGACATCCTTTTGAAAACTGTTTGCGTTAGGTCACCTTGCGAAAATGATTACCACATAAAAGTGTGTGTGATGGACAACCTTTGCCACACAGTTTCTTCTATGCACCGTGTGTGATTGTAGCGACCCGACCTCAAACGGTCAAGTCTCTGTGCTTCAGTGTCATCCCTGGATCGGTAATGCTGACACACACAATACTCAAAGGATTTATAACAGAGTAGCAATCACACACTTATTACATTGAATGTCTCAAAAGAGAACTTATTACAATAAATATGGCTTAAGGCCATCTAATAATAACAACGGAAGGCTTGGAAGATAAAGTGAGTCCATCAACTCCAATGACATAGCTGAGCTGTACGGCAACGACCTAACGAACCTTACTCCTCGACTGAAAAGTCTGCAACATAATACGTTGCAGCCCGAAAATGGGTCAGCACATGGAATATGCTGGCAGTAAAACACGGTAGAGCAAGAATAGAAATAATGCTATCACTATATGCATATTTGGCTGGTGGAAAGCTCTACGGTTAAAGTTTTTCGAAAAGCCAATTTTTCCCTACAACAAAGGAATAGATTTTATTTAACTATCATGGTAGTTGAAACATCATTGAGAAGGTTCCTCCAACTCAATCCCAATTAAAAGTAATTATCAACCCAACAATATTAATTTAGAGTGATGAGATACATATGATAATTCAAGTACTAGATACTCAAGATGTCCATAACCGGGGACACGGCTAACCATGATTAGTTTGTACACTCTGCAGAGGTTTGCGCACTTTTCCCCACAAGAATCGATCTCCTCCGTTGGATTTCTCGCACTACATGATGTTTGAGAAACGGATGACCGAGACACAATCTTTCAGAAGCATTAACTCTCTACTCCGGATAGACTATACCACCTACAGCCCACTACCTTCTAGTCTACCTCTTCAAGAGCTTCACGCAACTTACTCAACTATGCTAGAGCCTATAATAGCTTGTGGCTGCACACGGAAGTTTCTAGCATGAAATATCTCAGTTCCCTTTGAGCCTGGGTGGCGGACCTTAGGATTATCACACGGGTACTCTGGGATATCCTAGGACAACACTGGATTCTCCAGGTGCCCGACAAGCAATCCACCCAGATGTGAATTAAAAGTTGCCACCTTAAGTTGAACCCTTAATTTACAATCTCACATCTGTCATGGTTTCACTCAAACCCAATCCACGTCTACGAGCATAGCATGGCAATATAAGAAATACGTAGAAGTAACTCCCAAGGGTTTGATAATAAACAGGTGAATAGGTACTACCTCATCTACTTCCCAATCCCACATGTTATGAAGTCCTAGCCATGCAATGTTTGAGGGTTGAAACTAATGCATAAAAACTAGGTGATGAAGGGACATGATCAAAGTGTTACTTGCCTTGCTGATGATCCGCAAAACCTAGAGACTAGACGTAGCACGCTTCGCACTCCAGGTACTCTATCACAATCAAACAAGCATACAATAAGCAATCAAACAAGGGCACGAGTAAAACTCAAATAAGAGATCTAACCAGAAAGTCCAACTTAAGAACTCCGGTTTGCAAAAAGAATCAAATCAAACGGAGCAACGAAACTCAAACTACGAAAGAAACAAGATCTGATTACTAATCTGGACTAAAGTCAAATTTTACTGTATCAAAATCTTGTTCAAGTTGGTTAAACAGAAAGAGGGTTTCGAGACGAAACTCTAGGCGCTTGAATCGTCTAATTCCAATAAACGAGCAAAAAGTTATACTAAAATGAAAATCGGATCAGAAATCGCGATCGAAAATAATCGCGGAAAATCCGAGAAAAAGAAAATCTAACGAACGAACGTTCGCTGTCTGCGGCTAAACGGTGAAAACCGTTCATTAAAACGAACGAAAAAATGGGCGTTCGCTAAATAACTAAACCGTAAATAAACGGAACTGGATCTAAGAAAAAAACGGATCTAGGGTTTCGAAAAAAAACAAACCGTTTCTCACGAAAACCGATGCGGCTACCTCGGGTCCATCGAGGTCCAGCGACTCCGGCGCGGTGGCGGCAGCGGCGGGCGGCGGCAGCGGCGCGACGCGGGGCGGGGGCAGCGGCGCGTGGCGGTGGCGGCGGGCGGCTAGGGTTAGGGTTTCGGGGGGAGGCGAGGCTGGGCTGGCTTGGGTGCGACTTATAAGAGGGCCGGCCCGAGGTCTCTTAGCCGGGTACGGCCTGAAGTCGGTTTGACTTAAAAAAAATAATCCGACGTGCAGAAAAATATAGAAAAGAAATACTAAACGGACTCCAAAAATTCCGATATAAAATTTCCCCATTCTCTAAAAATAAGCTGGACAAGGTGAACATTTATTTGGGCCTAAAATGCAATTTTTAAAAACGCATATTTTCCTAATTCAAATAAAATAGCAATAAAACTCCGAATAAAAATCCTATTTGATTTTAATATTAAATCTTCGATATTTCTCTATTTTGAGGAATTCATTTTATCCTCTCTCTTTTATTTTTATAAAAGAAATAGTCGAAGAGAAAATAATTAAAATCAAATGATCCTTTTTCCAAAATTCGAGAAAACTCGAATATGAAAATAATGAAATCCCCAACTCTCTCCGTAGGTTCTTGAGTTGCGTAGAATTTCTAGGATCGAGCCAAAAATGCAATAAAATATGATATGTAATGATGATCTAATGTATAACATTCCAAATTGAGAATTTGGGATGTTACAGTGATGCATTCAATAACACAAATGATAAAATTGTTAATATCGTGTGCAATGGCAACGCTATGACAAACGATTTAATGGAGAAAATTATGTGTGATGTACCTACGAACGGAAACGTTTTCCTTGGATTGACTGTGTGGGATGTATATACGTATGGAAACGTACTTCTTGGATTAACTGTGTGGGATGTACATATTAATGGAAACATATTACTTGGATTGACTATGTGGAATGTACATACGAACAGAAATGTTTAGTGGGGACTGAATGTGTGGGATGTACTTATGACTGGAAATGATTTTGCCTATATAATTGTATTCTTTTAGTACTACTGTACGTATAACCGTATTTGATCGCTCGCCGGTTGCACACGACCTCATTTTGCCGAGCGTGTGTGCCAGAAGGGCATATCCCTGACAGTTTCTGGGTCGTGTGGGAAGGACCCTCTATCGCAGTCAATTACTAGGCGATGGTTCCAAATACCATCGTAGAAAGGGGTTAAAAACCGTTTGTATAGCACCTCATTGTACCAGTGTATCCTTAGCAAGGATTCCAGTCTTTGTTGGGCTAGGACCGCATGTTGGGCACTACACCTTCCTTCCCACAGGCTTACACCTTGGTGCACAAGTCAAGGACCCTCGAGCGATTAAGACTCTAGGTCGGTTAGTAAAACGTGTAACCCTAGGCCACATCCTCCTTTATGACATGAGGCCTAGGGTAGTTCAAGGCATCTGACATCAAGTCATAGTCTCGATAACTGCTGATGGAAAATACTGTTTGATCTCCCGGTAGGGTTCCTGACGAGGTCGGAAGTACCGGGGCAGAGCCTGCACGCACAAGTTACACAAAGTTACCCTAGATCCTGCTTCTTGTTTTTATTCATGGTGAGGCAATCTCGTGCGGGGGTATACAATGGTATGGACTAGTCTACAACTAAGAGTCGCTTTCTCTATGACCAGATGTCGTGGCTGCTCCCCAACCTTCCCTTATATAGGCGGGGAAGGTTAGGGTTTATAGGGAGGAGATGCAATCTAGGCCGCCGCTCTTCATGCCTTGAAGCGCAAGATGCTTGTAGGTCGGTTCATACCACATCTAGGACCTATAGGCCCCGACCCAGCCTCCTTCCTCGTCCACCTTGGTGAGCCATCACTGGTGCATAGTCCCATCAGTAGCCCCCGAGCATAGCGGAGGTTGCATGCGGTGACCTCCGGTAGTCTCTTATCTTCAAGTCATGGCTCTTCGCATTTCCCATGGCCTTCGCTTAGAGCCATCTGACCTTATTGATCTTGGGATGCATAAACGTCGCTTATCCTTCAGGGTCACCGAGCCGGTAGTTGAGGTGTTGGGCCCTTATGGGCCGAACAACCTGGCCTGGGATTTTGGTCAAAAGACCAAACACCGTCGTGACCCAGACCACTGTCAGCGCTCCATGCATCATACCGACATTGGCGGGACTGGGGGAAACCTTTGCCATAAATCTAGGACGAAGGATACTACTTCGGCCATTTGCCCTTCTTCCTCAGAATGTGTTGACACCAGATTTTGGCATGGTCGAAAACATAATTAAGAAGGCCTCAAATGGAGAAGTGCTCAAAGTGAGAATGTTCCGTATCGTCAAAAAGAGAAACTTTGATATTTGGGCCATAGCCATTCGGTCTCATCTCTAAAGCCGAAGTTGTGTTCGAAGTACTGAGATTTTGTATCCAGAACACTATTTGGCTGATTACGCCCTCAAGATGGCCTCATATGAGAAAACATTCTACATAAATTGTCTTCGTCTCGTTGAAACGGTCAATTTTGATATAAAATCGTATCAATCCGAGAATGTATGTAAAAGTTACAGCCACCTGAGTGCGGCCCTGTCACGGGCAAAAGTGGCGCGCCCCATCAGACACGGTGTCTGATGGGTAGCACGAGTAACAACCTGTTTTGCGTGTGCGATCCGGCCCTGAAGATGGCCCCGAATCGAAAAACGTTCAACACAAAAGTTGTTCGTCTCGTCGAAACAATCAAATTTTCTTTTGGGTCATCTTCATCCGAGGTAGTTTATGGAACGTGGGACCTAAAAACCGAACTGATGTTCCAGACTTACCTAAATCCGAGTTCGGTTAAATTTGGAATGATTTGGACGTGATTTGGAGTCATTTTCTTGTACGGGAAGTCCATCCGCCTTTTATATACCAAAGGGGAGACAATGCTAATAAGGAGATTGAGTGTCTAACTAAAGAACTAAACACTCTTAAGTTAGCTCATGAAACAACTCAAGAAGATCATAGAGAGCTTCAAAGAACTCATAAGAAGCTACACTTCGAGAAGCTAAATTTAGGGCAAGAGCATGAGCTTATTAAAGCAATCAATGATGATCTTTGAAAGAAGAGTTCTTCTTACATTGCCAAACGTCTTCTCTTGTCCACTTTCATGCCACAAGTTAAATCTACTTAAGCTAGTAACAACAATAAGAAAGGTTCTACCTTTAGTAGTAACAATAACAATGCTAAATCCAATATTGTTGCTTCTAGTAGTTCTATTGATTACACTAATGATTATCTTAGCCAAGTTACACTTGAGCAAGAAAACAATTTATTGAAAGGAATTATAGAAAAAAGTTGTCTACAAGAGCCTCGCCAGAAGTAAGCAATTTTAGGAAATTGTGCGTAAGCAAGGAAGGCACCAGAAGAACGAAGGTATTGGATTTGAATGAAAGTTTAATGCCAATGGAGTTGAGTGGGTATAAGATCAATACCCCAAGATGAAGTTTTTTTCTCAACAAGAGAAATATGATCCCACTTCTTTTGAGGGAACACAACCTCAAGATGATCTTCTACTTATACGTCTCCAACGTTGATGACCCACAAGTATAGGGGACCTATTGTAGTCCTTTCGATAAGTAAGAGTGTCGAACCCAACGAGGAGCAGAAGGAAATGACAAGTGGTTTTCAGCAAGGTATTCTCTGCAAGCATTGAAATTATCGGTAACAGATAGTTTGTGATAAGGTAAATCGTAACGGGTAAAAAGTAACAAAAGTTAACACGATGCAGCAAGGTGGACCGATCCTTTTTGTAGCAAAGGACAAGCCTGGACGAACTCTTATATAAAGCGAAGCGCTCCCGAGGACACATGGGAATTGTTGTCAAGTTAGTTTTCATCATGCTCATATGATTCGCATTCGTTACTTTGATAAATTGATATGTGGGTGGACCGATGCTTCGGTGCTACCCTTCCTTGGATAGACCTCCCACTTATGATTAACCCCCCTCGCAAGCATCCGCAACTATGAAAGAAGAATTAAGGTAAACCAAACCATAGCATGAAACATATGGATCCAAATCAGCCCCTTACGAAGCAACGCATAAACTAGGGTTTAAGCTTCTGTCACTCTAGCAACCCATCATCTACTTATTACATCACAATGCCTTCCCCTCGGCCCAAATAATGGTGAAGTGTCATGTAGTTGGCGTTCACATAACACCACAAGAGGAAAGACAACATACATCTCATCAAAATATCGACCGAATACCAGATTCAGATGATTACTTATAACAAGACTTCTCCCATGTCCTCAGGAACAAACGTAACTACTCAGAAAGCATATTTATAATCATAATCAGAGGAGTATTAATTATCATTAAGGATCTGAACATATGATCTTCCACCGAATAAACCAACTAGCATCAACTACAAGGAGTAATCAACACTACTAGCAACCCACCGGTACCAATTTGAGATTTTGGGACCAAGATCGAATACAAGTTATGAACTAGGTTTTGATAGGAGATGGTGCTGGTGAAGATGTTGATGGAGATTGACCCCCTCTTGATGAGAGGATCGTTGGTGATGACGATGGCAATGATTTCCCCCTCCCGGAGGGATGTTTCCCCGGCAGAACAGCTCCGTCGGAGCCCTAGATTGGTTCTGCCCAGGTTCCGCCTCGATACGGCGGTGCTTCGTTCCGTAAGCTTCCTTCTGATTTTTTTCATGTAAAAACACACCATGTAACCAAAGATGGGCACCGGAGGCTGCCAGGGGGCCCACAAGGTTGGGGCGCGCGCCAGGGGGTAGGGCGTGCCCTCCACCCTTGTGGCTGGCTGGTGGCCCCCCTCTGGTTCTTTCTTCACCCAATATTTTTTATATATTCCAAAAACATGCTCTGTGAAGTTTTAGGACTTTTGGAGTTGTGCAGAATATGTCTCTAATATTTGCTCCTTTTCCAGTTCAGAATCCCAGCTGCCGGCATTCTCCCTCTTCATGAAACATTACAAAATAAGAGAGAAAAGGCATAAGTATTGTGATATAATGTGTAATAACATCCCATAATGCAATAAATATCAATATAAAAGCATGATGCAAAATGGACGTATCAACTCCCCTAAGCTTAGACCTCACTTGTCCTCAAGCGAAAGCCGATATCGATAAATATGTCCACATGTTTAGAGATACGGGTGTCGATAAAAATGAAATACAGACATGAGGGCATCATGATCATCTTTAGAACAGCAACATATAATGCCATATAATTTCTTATGCTAACGTAACAATTCGTTCACAAAGCAAAGTATGAATCACAAACTTCATTGAAAACTAACAAACTATGAACTCAGTCATTGAAGCAATTGCAATTTATCATAACATCGTAAAGAGTCAATATAAGAGCTTTTAAGCAAGTCCACATACTCAACTATCATTTAATCTTTCACAATTGCTAACACTCACACAATACTTATGGGTACAAAGTTTCAATCGGACATAGAGAAAGATAAGGGCTTATAGTTTCGCCTCCCAACTATTTACCTCAAGGGTAATGTCAACAATAATACTTTATGATAACTTACATGCGAGTGGATATATATATCTGGATCTCTCCAACATATAGTGCTTGCCAAAGGAAAAAGTGTAAAAAGGAAAGGTGATGATCACCATGACTCTGTATAAGGGTAGGAGATAAAAGTAAAAGATAGGACCTTCGCAGAGGGAAGCAGAGGTTGTCATGTGCTTTTATGGTTAGATGCACAAAATCTAAATGCAAAAGAATGTCACTTTATATTTCCTCTTGTGAAAGGGACCTTTATTATGCAGTATGTCGCTTTTATTTCTTCCATATCACAAGTTCGTATAAAGCTAATTTTCTTCACACTAATAGATCATACATATTTAGAGAGCAATTTTTATTGCTTGCACCGATGACAACTTACTTGAAGGATCTCACTCAATCCATAGGTAGGTATGGTGGAATCTCATGGCAAAACTGGGTTTAGGGATGTTTGGAAGCACAAGTGGTATGTCTACTTGGTGCAAAGAATTTTACTCGCATGAGAGGGAATGTCAAGCTCAACATGTTGGATGATCCATGAAAATATAACTTCTATTCGGATATAAGCAAACATAAGTCATTATGTTGTCTCCCTTGTCCAACAATAACTGAGGGAGTCCTGGATTAGGGGGTCTCCGGACAGTCGAACTATATCCTTTGGCCGGACTGTTGGACTATGAAGATACAAGATTGAAGACTTCGTCCCATGTCCGGATGGGACTCTCCTTGGCGTGGAAGGCAAGCTAGGCAATCCGGATATGTAGATCTCCTCCCTTGTAACCGACTCTGTGTAACCCTAGCCCCCTCCGGTGTCTATATAAACCGGAGGGTTTAGTCCGTAGGACGAGATACAATCATACCATAGGCTAGCTTCTAGGGTTTAGCCTCTATGATCTCGTGGTAGATCAACTCTTGTAATACTCATATCATCAAGAACAATCAAGCAGGACGTAGGGTATTACCTCCATCAAGAGGGCCCGAACCTGGGTAAACATCGTGTCCCCTACCTCCTATTACCATCCGCCTTAGATGCACAGTTCGGGACCCCCTACCCGAGATCCGCCGGTTTTGACACCGACATTGGTGCTTTCATTGAGAGTTCCACTGTGTCGTCCCCGTAAGGCTTGATGGCTCTTTCGATCATCGGTAGCGATGCGATCCAGGGTGAGGTTTTCCTCCCCGAACAGATCTTTGTATTCGGCAGCTTCGCACTGTGGGCCAATTCGCTTGGCCATCTGGAGTAGATCGAGAGCTATGCCCTTGGCCATCAGGTCAGATTCGGAAACTTGAACTACACTGCCGACATCCGCGGGGACTTGATCTTCGAGGGATTCAAGCCCATGTCAGGTGCACCGCATAGTCACGGCGAGCATGACGTAACTCTGCCGTCGGACAGTATTCGGGAGATCGCATCTGCAACTACTCTAGCCGTTAATCCGGAGCAAATCGCGCCATCCGAGAGCGGAGGGATAGACCCCACCATGGAGGCTGCACTCTTAGTGGCGATAGAGCCGGATAGTGACTTCATCCCTTACAAGAGCTATGTCGCCAAACCACTAGATTCGTCTCCGACCACGGACTCCGAGCCTCCTGCATCCACGCCCATCGAATCAGACTGGGCGCCGATCATGGAGTTCACCTCCGCGGATATCTTTCAGCACTCACCTTTCGGCGATGTGCTAAATTCATTAAAGTCTCTCTCCTTGTCAGGAGAACCTTGGCCGAACTACGTCCGGCTAGAATGGGATGCGGACGACGAAGAAATTCGCTGCCCACCCACCACCCACTTAGTAGCCACTGTCGATGATTTAACCGACATGCTCGACTTCAACTCCGAAGACATCGACGGCATGGACGACGATGCAGGAGACGAACAGGACCACCGCCCACAGGGCGCTGGACCGCCACCTCATCATATGATATATACATGGTGGACACCCCCAAAGAAGGCAATGGCGACGAGACAGCGGAGGATGACCCCTCCAAGAAGCAACCCAAGCGTCGACGTCAGCGGCGCTGCTCTAAGTCCTGCCACAGCAAAAGTAGTGATACCGGCATAGGAGATAATAACACTCTAGATAGTGCCGAAGACAACCACAATCCCCTCCAATACGATGTAGAGCGGGAGGATGAACAAGCTAGCCCTCCAGAGCAGGCGGCAGATGGAGAACCGGAGGAGGACAATTACATGCCTCTCTCTGAAGATGAGGTGAGCCTCGGCGACGAAGAATTTATTGTGCCTGAGGACCCCGTCGAGCAGGAGCGCTTCAAGCGCCGGCTTATGGCCACAGCAAATAGCCTGAAGAAAAAGCAACAACAGCTTCAAGCTGATCCAGACTTGCTAGCAGACAGATGGACCGAAGTCCTTGCGGCCGAGGAATACGAACTCGAGCGCCCCTCCAAGAGTTACCCAAAACGCAGGTTGCTACCTCACCTCGAGGAGGAAGCATTGAAACCTCCTCCTCCAGTGTACGATGCGGCTGACCGGCCACCGCGTGGCTGAGCCAGAGAGGCGTTTCAGCCTGAAGTTCAGCCTGCACCCCGCCGCCACTCAATCAAAAATACCAAGGCCCAGGGCAACACACGGGACCTGCGAGACGTATTGGACAGTAGGGGAAAGCTTGCAAGGTCAATATATGGGTCACGGGCATGCGCGCCAACACGCGACGATGATCGTCGCACCGGATACACCAAAGGTAAATCCGATCGGGCCGAATACAGTAGACAAGACTCATATGAACTGCGTCGTGATATAGCCCGGCACAGAGGCGCCGCACACCCCCTATGCTTCACTGATGTAGTTATGGATCATGAATTCCCAGAGGGTTTTAAACCCGTAAATATCGAATCATATGATGGTACAACAGATCCCGCTGTATGGATTGAGGATTTCCTCCTTCACATCCACATGGCTCGCGGTGACGATCTACATACCGCACGTACATAATTACGCACTGAAAATACCATGGACATAGGCGGGGGCACGATCAGGGCATGTCCCGCAATGCGGCTTAACTGCCCTAGGGGTTGTATACCTTTATCATTTCTTTTCTCTTTCAGGGCATGATACATCTCCAACGTATCTATAATTTTTGATTGTTCCATGCTATTATATTACCAACCTTGGATGTTTTATATGCTATTTTATATGATTTTTGGGACTAACCTATTAACTCAGAGCTCAGTGCCAGTTTCTGTTTTTTTCTTGTTTTAGAGTATCGCAGAAAAGGAAACCTTTATCTACCATCCATATACCACCTGTATTACCATCTCTTCGCCGAACTAGTGCACCTATACAATTTACCATTGTATTGGGTGTGTTGGGGACACAAGAGACTCTTTGTTATTTGGTTGCAGGGTTGCTTGAGAGAGACCATCTACATCCTACACCTCCTACGGATTGATAAACCTTAGGTCATCCACTTGAGGGAAATTTGCTACTGTCCTACAAACCTCTGCACTTGGAGGCCCAACAACGTCTACAAGAAGAAGGTTGTTAGTAGACATCAAGCTCTTTTCTGGCGCCGTTGCCGGGGAGGTTAGCGCTTGAAGGTATATCTTTAGATCTTGCAATTGAGTCTTTTAGTTTCTTGTTTTATCACTAGTTTAGTTTATAAAAGAAAACTATAAAAATGGAATTGAGTTTGTCTCATACGCTTCACCTTTTTAATATCTTTCGTGAGTATGATGGAAAGGATAATTGTGCTCAAGTGCTAGAAGAAGAAATCTATAAAATGTTTGGCACTAAATATTTGAATGATGAGCATGATTGCAATGTTGTTAGTATGAATTCCGTGAATATCTATGATGCTAATGATATGCAAAGCCACAATCTTGGGGAAGCTATGTTTGATGAAGATGATATTTTTTGTCCCCCAAGTTTTGATGAGAAAATTTATTATGATGAAAGCATGCCTCCTATCTATGATGACTATTGTGATGAAACGTATGCTTTAAAGAATAATGATAACAATGAAACTTGTCATCTTGATTTCAATTTTCAATCCCATGATAGTTACTTTGTTGAGTTTGCTCCCACTACTATTCATGAGAAGATTTTTGCTTATGTGGAGAGTAATAAAATTTCTATGCTTGTAGATCATGAAAACAATGCTTTAGGTGCTGGTTATATTGTTGAATTCATTCATGATGCTACTAAAAATTATTATGAGGGAGGAACATATGCTTGTAGGAATTGCAATAATATCAAGTTTCCTCTCTATGTGCTTAAAGTTTTGAAGTGTTGCTTGCTTTACCCTCCTATGCAAGTTGATTATTGTTCCCATAAGTTGTTTGCTCACAAAATCACAATGCATAGGAAGTAGGTTAGACTTAAATGTGCTAGTCATATTCTTCAAGATGCTCTCTTTATGTTACAATTCTTATCTTCTATATGAGCATCATTGAAATCATCATGCCTAGCTAGGGGCGTTAAACGACAGCGCTTGTTGGGAGGCAACCCAACTTTATTTTTGTTCCTTGCTTTTTGTTCCTGTTTACTAATAAATAGTTCATCTAGCCTCTGTTTAGGTGTGGTTTTATTATTTTAGTTAGTGTTTGTTCCAAGTAGAACCTTTGGGAAGACTTGGGGAAAGTCTTTGCGATCATGCTGTAAAAAAACAGAAACTTTAGCGCTCACGAGAATTGCTGCCATTTTTTATTGGAGAGCGCTATTTAGTTAATTCTTTTTGCATATGATTAATAGACAAATTACTCAGGTCCACCAATTTATTTTAGAATTTTATGAGTTCCATAAGTATACGTTCGATACAGATTACTACAGACTGCTCTGTTTTTGACAGATTCTGTTTTTCGTGTGTTGTTTGCTTATTTTGATGAATCTATGGCTAGTAAAATAGTTTATAAACCATAGAGAAGTTGGAATAAAGTAGGTTTAACACCAATATAATTAAATAATGAGTTCACAACAGTACCTAAGTGGTGATTTATTTTCTTATACTAACGGAGCTTACGAGTTTTCTGTTAAGTTTTGTGTTGTGAAGTTTTCAAGTTTTGGGTAAAGATTCGATGGATTATGAAATAAGGAGTGGAAAGAGCCTAAGCTTGGGGATTGCCAAGGCACCCCAAGTAAATATTCAAGGACAACCAAGAGCCTAAGCTTGGGGATGCCCCGGAAGGCATCCCCTCTTTCGCCTTCGTTCATCGGTAACTTTACTTGGAGCTATATTTTTATTTACCACATGATATGTGTTTTGCTTGGAGCGTCAATTTATTTTGTTCGAATTTGCTTCCTTTCATTTATAATAATGTTTTTCATCTTTTATTTCAATAAAAGTGGCATTGATAGCCTTTACTATGCCTATTTTACAAGTCCACATGTTGTTATTTGAAAACAGAAAGTTTACCGCTGTTGCAATAATTCCCTAGAAAAGTCAGAATGTGATAAAATGTTGAAACCTTTTGCATATTAAGCTCTGATAAATTTACTACAGTGGGAATTTTCTTTCATAATTTTTGGATCTAGGTAAGTATGGATGTTGCTGCATTCTTTACAGACTGTCCTGTTTAGGCAGATTGCTGTTATGTTTGCATTGTTTGCATATGTTTGCTTCTTTAATGATTCTATTTGAGGATAGGACTATTAAATATGCAGAGGCATTTAGTATGCAATGTTGAATAATAATTTTAGTGATTTGCTATAGTAGAGTATGATAAGGTTTTTGCAATGGTTTATACTAACTTATCTCACGAGTCCTTGTTGAGTTTTGTGTGGATGAAGCTTTTGAGATTTAGGGAGACCGTGATATGAGAGGAATTAAGGAGACATAAAAGCTCAAGCTTGGGGATTCCCAAGGCATCCCAAGATAATATTTCAAGAAGTCTCAAGCGTCTAAGCTTGGGGATGCCCCGGTTGGCATCCCACCTTTCTTCTTCAACAACTATTGGTTAGTTTCGGTTGATCCTAAGTTTTTGCTTCTTCACATGATGTTTGACATTCTTAGAATGTCATTTTCTTTTGATTTGCTTGCTGTTTGAATAAAATACCAAGATCTGAAATTTATTAAATGTTAGAGAGTCTTCACATAGCTAAATAATTATTTAACTACTCATTGATCTTCACTTATATCTTTCGGAGTAGTTTGTTGTTGCTCTAGCGCTTCACTTATATCTTTTTAGAGCACGGTGGTGGTTTTATTTTGTAGAAATAGATGAACTCTCATGCTTCACTTATATCATTTTGAGAGTCTCCATACAGCATGGTAATTTGCTTTGGTTATGAATTTAGTCCTAATATGATGGGCATCCAAGAGGGATATAATAAAAACTTTCATATAAAGTGCATTGAATACTATGAGAAGTTTGATACTTGATGATTGTTTTGAGATATGAGGATGGTAATATTAGAGTCATGCTAGTGAGTAGTTGTGAATTTGAGAGATACTTGTGTTAAAGTTTGTGATTCCCGTAGCATGCACGTATGGTGAACCGTTATGTGATGAAGTCGGAGCATGATTTATTTATTGATTGTCTTCCTTATGAGTGGCGGTCAGGGACAAGCGATGGTCTTTTCCTACCAATCTATCCCCCTAGGAGCATGTGCGTAGTACATTGTTTCGATAACTAATATATTTTTCCAATAAGTATGTGAGTTCTTTATGACTAATGTTGAGTCCATGGATTATACGCACTCTCACCCTTCCACCATTGCTAGCCTCTCTAGTACCGCGCAACTTCCGCCGGTACCATAAACCCACCATATACCTTCCTCAAAACAGCCACCATACCTACCTATTATGGCATTTCCATAGCCATTCCGAGATATATTGCCATGCAACTTTCCACCGTTCCGTTTATTATGACACGCTTCATCATTGTCATATTGCTATGCATGATCATCTAGTTGACACTGTATTTGTGGCAAAGCCACCGTTCATAATTCTTTCATACATGTCACTCATGCATCATTGCACAACCCGGTACACCACCAGAGGCATTCATATAGAGTCATATTTTGTTCTAAGTATCGAGTTGTAATTCCTGAGTTGTTAGTAAATAAAAGTGTGATGATCATCATTATTAGAGCATTGTCCCAGTGAGGAAAGGATGATGGAGACTATGATTCCCCCATAAGTCGGGATGAGACTCCGGACAAAAAAGAAAAAAGAAAAAAAGAGGCCATAAAAAAGGCCCAAAAAATGAGAGAAAAAGAGAGAAGGGGCAATGCTACTATCCTTTTACCACACTTGTGCTTCAAAGTAGCACCATGATCTTCATGATAGAGGGTCTCCTATGTTGTCACTTTCATATACTAGTGGGAATCTTTCATTATAGTACTTGGCTTGTATATTCCAATGATGGGCTTCCTCAAAATGCCCTAGGTCTTTGTGAGCAGGCAAGTTGGATGCACACCCACTTAGTTTCTTTTTGAGCTTTCATACATTTATAGCTCTAGTGCATCCGTTGCATGGCAATCCCTACTCACTCACATTGATATCTATTGATGGGCATCTCCATAGCCCGTTGATATGCCTAGTTGATGTGAGACTATCTTCTCCTTTTTGTCTTCTCCACAACCACCATTCTATTACACCTATAGTGATATGTCCATGGCTCACGCTCATGTATTGCGTAAAGATTGAAAAAGTTTGAGAACATCAAAAGTATGAAACAATTGCTTGGCTTGTCATCGGGGTTGTGCATGATTTAAATATGTTGTGTGGTGAAGATGGAGCATAGCCAGAATATATGATTTTGTAGGGATAGCTTTCTTTGGCCATGTTATTTTGAGAAGACATGATTACTTGGTTAGTATGCTTGAAGTATTATTATTTTTATGTCAATATTAAAATTTTGTCTTGAATCTTATGGATCTGAATATTCTTGCCACAATAAAGAGAACTACATGGATAAATATGTTAGGTAGCATTCCACATCAAAAATTCTATTTTTCTCATTTACCTACTTGAGGACGAGCAGGAATTAAGCTTGGGGATGCTGGTACGTCTCCAACGTATCTATAATTTTTGATTGTTCCATGCTATTATATTGTCAACCTTGGATGTTTTATATGCATTTATATGATTTTTGGGACTACGCTATTAACCCAGAGCCCAGTGCCAGTTTCTGTTTTTTTCCTTGTTTTAGAGTATCGCAGAAAAGGAAAATCAAACGGAGTCCAATTGACCTGAAACTTCACGGAACTTATTTTTGGAAGGAAAGAAACCGGATAGACTTGGAGTGCACGTCAGGGAAGAAACGAGGGAGCCACGAGGTAGGGGACGCGCCCTCCATCCTTGTGGGCCCCTCGTGCCCCCCTGACGTACTTCTTCCGCCTATATATCTCCATATACCCTAAAAACATCCGGGAGCACAATAGATCAGGAGTTCCGCCGCCAGAAGCCTCCGTAGCCACCGAAAGCCAATCTAGACCCGTTCCGGCACCCTGCCGGAGGGGGCAATCCCTCTCCGGTGGCCATCTTCATCATCCTGGTGCTCTCCATGACGAGGAGGGAGTAGTTCTCCCTCGGGGCTAAGGGTATGTACCAGTAGCTATGTGTTTGATCTCTCTCTCTCTCTCTCTCATGTTCTTGAGGTGATACGATCTTGATGTATCGCGAGCTTTGCTATTATATTTGGATCCTATGATGTCCCCCCCTCTACTCGCTTGTAATGGATTGAGTTTCCCCTTTGAAGTGATATTATCGGATTGAGTCTTTAAAGATTTGAGAACACTTGATGTATGTCTTGCCGTGCATATCTGTGGTGACAATGGGATATCACGTGATTCACTCGATGTATGTTTTGGTGATGAACTTGCGTATTCCGCCTATGAACCTATGCATAGGGGTTGGCACACGTTTTCGTCGTGATTCTTCGGTAGAAACTTTGGGGCACTCTTTGAGGTTCTATGTGTTGGTTGAATAGATGAATCTGAGATTGTGTGATGCATATCGTATAATCATACCCGCAGATACTTGAGGTGACATTGGAGTATCTAGGTGACATTAGGGTTTTAGTTGATTTGTGTCTTAAGGTGTTATTCTAGTACGAACTCTAGGGCTGTTTGTGACACTTATAGGAATAGCCGAACGGATTGATTGGAAAGAATAACTTTGAGGTGGTTTCGTACCCTACCATAATCTCTTCGTTTGTTCTCCGCTATTAGTGACTTTGGAGTGACTCTTTGTTGCATGTTGGGGGATAGTTATGTGATCCAATTATGTTATTATTGTTGAGAGGACTTGCACTAGTGAAAGTTTGAACCCTAGGCCTTGTTTCAACGCATTGCAATACCATTTACGCTCACTTTTATCATTAGTTACCTTGCTGTTTTTATATTTTCAGATTACAAAAACCTTTATCTACCATCCATATACCACCTGTGTTACCATCTCTTCGCCGAACTAGTGCACCTATACAATTTACCATTGTATTGGGTGTGTTGGGGACACAAGAGACTCTTTGTTATTTGGTTGCAGGGTTGCTTGAGAGAGACCATCTTCATCCTACGCCTCCTACGGATTGATAAACCTTAGGTCATCCACTTGAGGGAAATTTGCTACTGTCCTACAAACCTCTACACTTGGAGGCCCAACAACATCTACAAGAAGAAGGTTGTGTAGTAGACATCAGGGCATAACTCTCTGGAAGCCCTTTCCGGCAGTACGGTTGCCGAACACATTACGGGAAGGAACAACCAAGGCGGCACGAAGCTAAGACGTACACGGGAACCCCCAGGTGGTCTCTAACAATAATTGATATACCCGCTTTCTACTATCCATACGCAGCTTGCCCATGGATAGGGCATTTTGAATAGTCCTACTTTCAGCTTATTGCACTACTTGTACCAGTACGCTTCGACGTATTATTTAAATAACAATGCATATCATTAGTCTATTATTGCATTACTTATCCTTTTTTATATGTCCATTTGCGACAATCCGCCCATTTGCGACAATCCGCACCCGTACATTCGGGTACGGTCAGTACGCCAGGGGCTTTTGTTTACCCCATAATACGGCGCGAGAAGTCTGAACACTTTCGACAGTGCGGCACCCCAAACTTATAGCACTATATGCATCAGCTCCGAATCATGTCTTGGGTCAATAGTTGGGTTTGCCCGGCTCCCATGCTTTGGTACCTTACGTTCCGCTATATCGGCTAAGGTAGCGGTGGGAGAACTACTGTGATTGTGTCCTGGTTCTTCCGGACGAGCACCTCAGTAGAGAAAGCCGAAAACTGACTGTCATGATAAGGCGAGAGACCGGTCGCTATTCGAGAGGTCTCAAGTCCTTAAAGACTTTTTCCGCTTCGGGCGAGGAGTCGGCCTTGTTCGGCTTAGGCGTGTATAGCGCCCCAAATTTGGCCTGTCGAATACTAGGGGCTTCGCCAAAATTTAAAATTGTAGACTTCTATGGCTAAGTGAGAGTGATAAAGCCTTATAGTCCGATTGCCTGGTTCGTTGCGCTGAACACCTCCCTTGAAGGACCCAAAATTGGGGTAAAGAGTGCTCAGGTTTATCCCGAACACCCAGTACTAGTTACATGGGGGCGGAAGCCGATGACTGGCCAACTCTCAGATTTATAAACGGCCGCACAGAAGGTAATATTTTAAATTAAAAAAGCATTGCGTAGCGCAGTTGAACTCGTTTCACACTACAGGATCACATGAACATGTTCACTCAAAAATTACATCCTTGGCGCATTCATCCGCCACAAGGCGGGAACCCTTCGGGACACTCTCATAATACATCTCGGGGCAGCAATGCTCCTTGCCCTCCGGCGGCCCCTCCTTCACCAGCTTTTGGCGGACTGAACTTTCTCGATCACCGCACTCATGATAGTGCGGCGCTCTTCATCGATGGAGGCGCTGCGAAGCGCTTCCAGCAAGTTGTCCGGTGCCTCTGGCTGGACAGAGGACAACGGCACGGGTGGCTGGCCCCCCTTAACGGGGGATTGCCTGCCGGAGTCCGGAACCATCGACGGTTCCGGCGCAGTGTCCGGCTGGGTGCTGAACTCGGAGCCCGAGGGAGTTTTGCTCCCTTTGCGCCCAGGGTCCGGGAGGTCGCCTTGAGGCACCCCAGGACCACCTCCCCTCGGCTCGGTGCATTTCGAGACAACACCTCAACGTTGTCCATAGTGCGAGGGGTGGAGGCGGTCGGAGGAGAACTGATGTTCATATCCGACGAGTCCAAGAACCGCTCGATGAAGATACGTCGAGATGAGCTTGGGACGGACTGCACAATCATGTTCGGCATGAGGAGAAGCAGTGCAATAAAACATACAATGAATTACTATGATTTCCGGATACTTATGATTTCGCCAGGGGCTTGACCCTGGGTAACCACTCATCGCCGCTGTAGGCGGCCGTCGTGGAGCAGTCCGGAGGGAGGGTCCTTCCCTTCTTGGACCCTTCGGTCTCCCCGGTTGGGTCGGACTTCCTTTTCTTGTCTCCCCCGGCTGGGGGGGGGAGAGAACTTTCCTCCTCCTCCTCCTCCTTGTTTTCATGGGAGAAGTGCGCGTTGGAGTCATCGGACGATGAGTCCGATACAACCTTGCGCAGGGACCCTTTCGGGTCCCCGTGGCCTTCTTCTTGGTCTTCTTCGCCGGCACCTCGTAAGGTGCCGGAGCCAGCATCTATGTTAGGAGAGCATCTACGGGATCTTCAGGCAGGGGGTTGGGCAATTGAGCTGCTCCGCTGTCTTTATCCAGTCCTGTTAATGGCATGGGAGCTTAGATCCCGCACATCATTTAAATGGGGCAAATAAATACCCTGTGAGATACAAGAACTTACCGGATTGGCATGGCGCTTTGCGCTGAGTCCGCGGTCCTCGGTGAGGTAAGGAGGTACCTCGGCGCCCTTGAACAGCACCCTCCAAACGTCCTTGTGCGTCGTGTCGTAGAGCTCTCGCAGCGTCTGGTGCTGGGCCGGGTCGAACTCCCACAAATTAAATGCCCGTCGTTCACATAGGAGAATCCAGCGGAAGAGCATGACCTGGACCACATTGACGAGTTCGATTTTCTTGCTCATCATGTTCCTGATGCAGGTCTGGAGTCCGGTCAGCTCTACCGAAGAACCCCAGGACAGGCCCTTCTCTTTCCAAGAAGCGAGCCGCGTGGGGATTCTGGATCGAAATTTGGGGGCCGCCACCTAGTTGGTGTCGCGCGGCTCGGTGAAGTAGAACCACCCTGATTGCCACCCCTTTATGGTCTCCACATAGGAGCCTTCGAGCTAGGTGACGTTAGGCATTTTGCCCACCATGGCGCCTCCGCACCTTGCTTGCTGGCCGACAACCACCTTCAGTTTAACATTGAAGGTCTTCAGCCATAGGCCGAAGTGGGGCCTGATGCAGAGGAAGGCCTCGCACACGATGATAAACACCGAGATGTTGAGGATGAAATTGGGAGCCAGATCATGAAAATCCAGCCCGTAGTAGAACATGAGCCCGCGGACAAACGGGTGGAGGGGAAATCCCAGTCCGCGGACGAAGTGGGTAAGAAAAACTACCCTCTCATGGGGTTCGGGCGTAGGGATGAGCTGCCCTACATCTGGCAGTCGGTGCGCGATATCCGCGGCCAGATATCTGGCTTCCCGTAACTTTGTGATGTTCTCCTCCATGACGGAGGAGACCATCCACTTGCCTCCCGCCCCGGACATGCTTGGAGTGGTTTGACAAGAAAGACGCGAACTTGGGCGCTGGAGCTCGAGTGTACGAGAATGGGTAAGCAAGGAGGAAGAAGGCGTGGGTAAAAAAGGAAGAATCCTTGTCCCTTTATAGTGGTGGAAGAGGCGATGCGCCTCCCCACTTGCCTGGTAAAATCGCTTATTCCCCAAACGCCGTAATTGATGGCACGGTTGGGTTACCCACGTCCGTATTGATGAGAATCCCGTAATAAGGGGGACACGATCTCTGCTTTGACAAGACATGTCAAGAAAACCGCCTCGCGATATGTGCGGTGCTGGTTGAGAAAAATGGTTCGAATAATGGCCGGGCCATGACATGATATCATGCTGTCAAAACGTGTTAGCAGATTAGATTTGTGGAAATATTATTCTCTCCACGGTGGTGTGTGGAACTTGTTTTGCAGAGCCGGACACTATCCTCGGGTTCAAAATCTTCTATGGAGTATTCGGAGGAGGAACCCGCCTTGCAATGCCGAAGACAAATCTGCGCGTCGGACTCATCGTGATTGAAGCCTGGTTCAGGGGCTACTGAGGGAGTCCTGGATTAGGGGGTCTCCGGACAGCCGTACTATATCATTTGGTCAGACTGTTGGACTATGAAGATACAAGATTGAAGACTTCGTCTCGTGTCCGGATGGGACTCTCCTTGGCATGGAAGGCAAGCTAGGCAATCTGGATATGTAGATCTCCTCCCTTGTAACCGACTATGTGTAACCCTAGCCCCCTCCGGTGTCTATATAAACTAGAGGTTTTAGTCTATAGGACGAGATATAATCATACCATAGGCTAGCTTCTAGGGTTTAGCCTCTACGATCTCGTGGTAGATCAACTCTTGTAATACTCATATCATCAAGAACAATCAAGTAGGACGTAGGGTATTACCTCCATCAAGAGGGCCCGAACCTGGGTAAACATCGTGTCCCCTGCCTCCTGTTACCCGAGATCCGCCGGTTTTGACACCGACATCAACCTTTTAGGATGTCATATTTTAATGAGTGCTCACAATTACAAAAGATGTCCAAGATAGTATATTTGTATGTGAAGCCTCTATTTCTTTATTACTTCCTATTAATTGCAACAATGACCAAAACTAGGTTTGTCAACTCTCAACAACTTTTATTCATCATAATCTTTATATGTGAAGTTATTACTCTCCATAAGATCAATATATGATCTTTTTATTCTTTCTTTTATTTTATTCCATCAAGATCAAGCAAGAAAGCAAAGCCCTTTACTCAAAACTACTCTTTATTATATATCTCAAGGACTCGATTACATAGATAGAGATCGAAACAAAACTCAAAGCTAGAACATACTAAAAACTTTATTATACTAGATCAAGATATAACCAAAAGGATCGAACTAAGAAAAACAATAAAGATAAAGATGTGGTGATGATACGATACCGGGGCACCTCCCCCAAGCTTGGCAGTTGCCAAGGGGAGTGCCCATACCCATGTACTTAGATCTCTTTCTTCGGAGGGGGTGATGATGGAGTTGTTGATGAAGCAGGTTTGTCGTCCATCTTCCAAGGCATAGGCTCACCATCATAGAAAGATGAGCGAGTCTCCAAGATCCTCGAATATGTAGCCAAACTCATCCTCTTGAATCTATATTCCTACTCATAGTTTTGGTTTTGCAGGTCATAGATCTGGGCTTGGAGGTGCTCGATTTTCTCATGAAGCCTGAAGATGGCCTCCTTAATGCTCTTGGGGTCCAGCTTGTGCTTGTTGGTGAACTCCGTGATCATCATGTGGTTGGCGTTGAGTCCACGTTCCAGCATCCCTTGACACTTGAAAACTTGCTACTCCATTGCTTTGAGTCTTGTCTCCACGCTTCCGGTCTTCTTCGGCCCCTCAACATCGCGGATGTACAGCACCTCCTCACGCATCTCAATGGCTTGAGGGTGTCGCGGCACCTCCACAAGGTAGGGGTTGATGAACTTCTCGAAAAACTTGTCCTTGGGGGCGCTTGGAGACGTCATGGTGATCTAGATCTATCAGAAAAACAGCTCGAAACAAAAACAGGGGATATTGTCGTGGTATGGTGGTCAAAACCTTCGGGATATTATATAATGAATTTTTACCGACCAAAAGAAGTATCGTGCAAGAAAATGGAGTCCAGAGTTCACACGGGGTGGCCACAAGGACGGGGGGCGCGCCCAGGGGGTAGGGTGCGCCCTCCACCCTTGTGGTGGCCTCGTGTCTCTTCCAGACTACTTTTAATTTTCCTAAATTTTTAAATATTCCAAAACAGAGAAAAATTATCATTGGAAATGTTTTGGAGTCGGTTTACTTACCGTACCACATACCTATTCCTTTTCGGAGTCTGAAACGTTCTGGAAAGTGTCCCTTATGTACTCCTCCGGGGTTACGGTATCAATTATATTGGTCTCCACATTTATGGGAGTACCTGAGATATAATGTTTGATTCTTTGACCATTTACCACCTTCGGGTTTCTGCCTTCGGTGTTGTTTATTTTTATGGCATCGGAACGATAGAAATCCTCGATAATGTAAGGACCTTCCAACTTAGAGGGAAGCTTTCCTACAAAAAATCTTAAACGAGAGTTGTATAGCAAAACATGATCACCTACATTGAACTCATGCCTTTGTATCATTTTATCATGCCATCTTTTAACTTTTTCTTTAAACAACTTGGCACTCTCATAGGCTTGGGTTCTCCATTCTCACCAGCAATTTTGGAATCATAATTGAGCTCTTTAATAGCCCAATATGCCTTATGTTCTAGCTCAAGAGGTAAGTGACATGCTTTTCCATAAACCATTTTATATGGAGACATACCCATAGGATTCTTATAAGAAGTTCTATAAGCCCACAAAACATCATCAAGTTTCTTAGACCAATTCTTTCTAGATCTATTAACAGTCTTTTGCAAAATTAATTTCATCTCTCTATTGCTCAACTCTACTTGACCACTAGACCGAGGATGATATGGAGATGCAATTCTATGGTTGACATCATACTTAGCAAGCATTTTACGAAAAGCACCATGAATAAAATGTGAACCACCATCAGTCCCAAAAGTAATGTCTTAAATCATAAAAGATCTTTTTCTTTTGCTGGTATGTGAAACTATGTGGTATAAATTTAGCAACAATATAATTATCATACCATGGAGCAATATGAGAAGTATTTATGACATTTAATTGTTCATCGGGAAAGCTATCATCAATAGGCAGTGGGTCATCAAGAACATTTTCTAACCTAGACAAGTTGTCTGCAATGGGTTTCTTAGCTCCCTTTCTATCAATAATATGCAAATCAAATTCTTGTAGCAAGAGAACCCATCTAATAAGTCTAGGTTTAGCATCTTTCTTTTCCATAAGATATTTAATAGCAGCATGATCAGTGTGAACTGTTACTTTGGAATCAACATTATAAGGTATGAACTTATCACATGCAAATACAACTGCTCAAAATTCTTTTTTAGTGGTAGCATAATTTCTCTGGGCATTGTCTAGAGTTTTACTAGCATACTGAATAACATTTAATTTCTTATCAACTCTCTGTCCTAGAACAACACCAATAGCATAACCACTAGCATCACACATAATTTCAAAGGGTAACTTCCAATCAGGTGGTTGAACAATAGGTGCAAAAATCAAGGCTTTCTTAAGTATTTCAAAGGCTTCTACACAGTCATCATCAAAAACAAAAGGAACATCTTTTTGCAAGAGACTAGTGAGGGGCCTAAATTTTTTAGAGAAGTCTTTAATAAACCTCCTATAAAAACCAGCATGACTATGGAAAGTTCTTATACCTTTGATATCTTTAGGACACGGCATCTTTTCAATATCATCTACTTTAGATTTATCAACTTCAATACCTCTTTCAGAAATTTTATGCCCCAAGACAATATATTCATTAACCATAAAGTGGCACTTCTCCCAATTCAATACAAGATTAGTTTCTTCGTATCTTTGCAAAACTCGATCAAGGTTGCTTAAGCAATCATCAAAAGAAGTTCTGTAAACGGAGAAATCATCCATGAAAACCTCAACAATCTTTTCACGGAAATCAGAGAATATAGCAGTCATACATCTTTGAAAGGTAGCAGCTACATTGCATAAACCAAAAGGCATACGTCTATAAGCAAAGGTACCAAAAGGGCAAGTAAAAGTGGTTTTCTCTTGATCATCTTTTGCCACAGGTATTTGAGAGAAACCAGAATAACCATCTAGAAAGAAAAAATGTGTATGCTTGGATAATCTTTTTAGTATTTGATCAATAAAAGGTAGAGGGTAATGATCTTTTCTAGTAGCTTTATTTAATTTGTGAAAATCAATTACCATTCTACAACCTGTAACAATTCTTTGAGGAATCAATTCATTCTTATCATTAGGAACAACCGTAATACCTCCCTTCTTAGGGACACAATGAACATGACTTACTCATTGACTATCAACAATATGATAAATTATACCTGCCTCCAGAAGCTTTAGTATTTCATTTCTTACCACTTCTTTCATCTTACGATTTAACCATCGTTTATGATCAACAACCGGTTTAGCATCCTTCTCCAGTTTTATTTTGTGCTGACATAGAGTGGGACTAATGCCCTTAAGATCATCAAGAGTATATCCAATAGCGGCACCGTGCTTCTTGAAAGTTTTCAATAATTTCTTTTCTTCATGCTCTGAAAGGTTAGCACTAATAATAACATGATATATCTTCTTTTCATCAAGATAAACATATTTCAGAGTATCAGGTAATTGTTTAAGTTCAAACACGGGATCACCCTTAGGTGGAGGAGGATCCCCAAGGATTTGAACAGGCAAATTGTGTTTCAAAATAGGTCCTTGATTAAAGAATACTTCATCTATTTCCCTTCTTTCATTCATAAACATACCATTTTCATGGTCTAGTAAATATTGTTCTAAAGGATCATTAGGAGGCACGACAATAGAAGCAAGACCAATAATTTCATCCTTACTAGGCAATTCTTTATCATGGGGTTGTCTACGAAATTGAGAGAAATTAAAATCATGAGACATATCCCCTAAACCAAAAGTAACAATATCTTTCTCGCAGTCTATCTTAGCATTAACAGTATTCAAGAAAGGTCTACCAAATATAATGGGACAAAAATTATCTTGTGGGGAACCGAGAACAAGAAAATTAGTAGGGTATTTTATTTTCCCACACAAGATTTCAACATCTCTGACAATCCCAATTGGTGATATAGTATCTCTATTAGCAAGCTTAATAGTAACATCAATATCTTCTATCTCAGCAGGTGCAATATCATTCATGATTTCTTTATATAAGTTATAAGGAATTGCACTCACACTAGCACCCACATCACATAAGCCATGATAACAATGATCTCCTATTTTAACAGAAACAATAGGCATGCCAACAACAGGTCTATGTTTATCTTTATCGGGTTTGGCAATTCTAGCAGCTTCATCATAGAAATAAATAACATGCCCATCAATATTATCCACCAAGAGATCTTTAACCATAGCAATACTAGGCTCAACTTTAATTTTTTCAGAGGGATTGGGTGGTCTAATATTACTTTTCACAGTTGAAGCTTTAGCATGATCCTTTATTCTAACAGGAAAATGTGGTTTCTTAATATAAGCAGTAGGAACAATAGGATCAACATTATAAATAATAGTTTCTTCAACTTTAATAGGTTCAACTACTTTAACTTCAATGGGAGGATGATATTTAAATCACTTCTCCTTAGGGACATCAACATGAGTAGCAAAAGATTCACAGAAAGAAGCTACTATCTCAGAGTCAAGTCCATATTTAGTGCTAAAATCATGAAAAGCATCGGTATCCATAAAAGATTTAACACAATCAAACCTAAGGTTTATACATGACTCTTTACCTTTGTAGAGATCCCAATCTTCAGAGTTGCATTTAATTCTTTCCAATAAATCCCATTTGAATTCAATATCCTTCTTCATATAGGAACCAGTACAAGAAGTATCGAGCATGCATGATCGATCATTATGAGAAAGCCGAGCATAATTTTTTTGAATAATAATTTTTCTTGAGAGCTCATGGTTGGGGCATGAATATAACATTTACTTAAGCCTCCCCCAAGCTTGAGCGATAATTTCTCCTTCACGAGGCCAAAAATTATATATATAATTCCGATCACGAAGAACCAGATGCATAGGATAAAACTTCTGATGAAATTCCAATTTCAATCGGTTGTAGTTCCATGATCCGATATCATCCAATAGCCTATACCATGTCAATGCCTTTCCCTCAAAAGATAAAGGGAATACCTTCTTCTTGACAACATCCTCAGGCATACCTGCAAGCTTAAATAATCCACAAACTTTATCCACATAGATTAGGTGCATATCGGGATGTAATGTTCCATCTCCTGCATAAGGATTAGCTAGCAGTTTCTCTATCATACCCAAAGGAATTTCATAATAAATATGTTCAGTAGGTGCAGTAGGTTGAGCAGTAGCTAATTGTACTTCCGGTCGAGGTGAAGATACCCCGAACAAACCCCTCAAAGGATTATTTTCCATAGTAACAAGTGACAGTAAATTTCAGCATAATATATAAATGTTTTCTTACCAAAGGCGCTTCACTCCCCGGCAACAGCGCTAGAAAAGGGTCTTGATGACCCACAAGTATAGGGTATCTATCATAGTCCTTTCGATAAGTAAGAGTGTCAAACCCAACGAGGAGTAGAAGGAAATGACAAGTGGTTTTCAGCAAGGTATTCTCTTCAAGCACTGAAATTATCGGTAAGAGATAGTTTGTGATAAGGTAAATCGTAACGGGTAACAAGTAAAAAAAGTAAACACGGTGCAGCAAGGTGGCCCAATCGTTTTTGTAGCAAAGGACAAGCCTGGACGAACTCTTATATAAAGCAAATCGCTCCGGAGGACACATGGGAATTATTGTCAAGTTAGTTTTCATCATGCTCATATGATTCACGTTCGTTACATTGATAATTTGATATGTGGGTGGACCGATGCTTGGGTGCTGCCCTTCCTTGGACAAAGCTCCCACTTATGATTAACCCCCTCGCAAGCATCTGCAACTATGAAAGAAGAATTAAGGTAAACCTAACCATAGCATGAAACATATGGATCCTAATCAGCCCCTTACGAAGCAACGCATAAACTAGGGTTTAAGGTTCTGTCACTCTAGCAACCCATCATCTACTTATTACTTCCCAATACCTTCCCCTAGGCCCAAATAATGGTGAAGTGTCATGTAGTTGGCGTTCACATAACACCACTAGAGGAAAGACAACATACATCTCATCAAAATATCGAACGAATACCAAATTCACATGATTACTTATAACAAGACTTCTCCCATGTCCTCAGGAACAAACGACTGCTCACAAAGCATATTCATAATCATAATCAGAGGAGTAGTAATTATCATAAAGGATCTGAACATATGATCTTCCACCGAATAAACCAACTAGCATCAACTACAAGGAGTAATCAACACTACTAGCAACCCACAGGTACCAATCTGAGGTTTTGGGACCAAGATCGAATACAAGTTATGAACTAGGGTTTGAGAGGAGATGGTGCTGGTGAATATGTTGATAGATATTGACCCCCTTTCGATGAGAGGATCATTGGAGATGACGATGGCGATGATTTCCCCCTCCCGGAGGGATGTTTCCCTGGCAGAACAGCTCTGTTGGAGCCCTAGATTGGTTCTGCCCAGGTTCCGCCTCAAGACGGCGACGCTTCGTCCTGAAAGCTTCCTTCTATTTTTTTTCTGGGAAAAACACACCATATAGCCAAAGATGGGCATCGGAGGCCTGCCAGGGGGCCCACAAGGATGGGGGGCGCGTCCTCCTCCCTTGTGGCTGGCTGGTGGCCCCCCTCTGGTTCTTTCTTCGCCCAATATTTTTTATATATTCCAAAAACACGCTCCCTGAAGTTTCAGGACTTTTGGAGTTGTGCGGAATAGGTCTCTAATATTTGCTCCTTTTCAAGTCTAGAATCCCAGCTGTCGGCATTCTCCCTCTTCATGTAAACCTTATAAAATAAGAGAGAAAAGGCATAAGTATTGTGATATAATGTGTAATAACAGGTCATAATTCAATAAATATCAATATAAAAGCATGATGCAAAATGGATGTATCAAATGTATCTATAATTTTTGATTGTTCCATGCTATTATATTATCTGTTTTGGATGTTTTATATGCATTAATATGCTATTTTATAATATTTTTGGGACTAACCTATTAACCTAGGGCCCAGTGCGAGTTCGTGTTTTTCCCTATTTTTGAGTTTTGCACAGAAGGAATACCAAACGAAATGAAACCTTTGCGATGATTTTTCTTGGACCAGAAGCAAACCAAGAGACTAGGAGATGAAGTCGGGGGATCCATGAGGCGGCCACAAGGACGGAGGTCGCGCCCAGGGGGTAGGGCACGCCCCCACCCTTGTGGGCCCCCCTTGACCCTCCTGACCTAATTCTTTCATCTATATATTCCCAAATATCCCCAAACCACCAGAGGCATCCACGAAATCACTTTTCCACCACCGCAACCTTCTGTACCCATGATATCCCATCTAGGGACCTTTTCAGGCACCCTGAAGGAGGGGCATTCGATCACGGAGGGCTTCTACATCAACTTTATTGCCCTTCCGATGAAGCGTGAGTAGTTTACCACAGACCTATGGGTCCATCGCTAGTAGCTAGATGGATTCTTCTCTCTCTCTTTGATTCTCAATACCATGTTCTCCTCGATGTTCATGGCGATCTATTCGATGTAATACTTTTTTGCGATGTGTTTGCCAAGATCCGATGAATTGTGGATTTATGATCAGCTTATCTATGAATATTATTTGAATCTTCAGTGAATTCTTTTATGCATGATTTGATATCTTCGTAATTCGGTTCGAACTATCGGTTTGGTTTGGCCAACGAGATTGGTTTTTCCTGCAATGGGAGAAGTGCTTAGCTTTAGGTTCAATGTTGCGGTATCCTTTCCCAGTGACAGTAGGGGAAGCAAGGCATGTATTGTATTGTTGCCATCGAGGATAAAAATATGGGGTTTTCATCATATTGCTTGAGTTAATTCCTCTACATCATGTCATCTTACTTAATGTGTTACTCTGTTCTTCATGAATCTAATAATATAGATGCAAGCAGGAGTCGGTCGATGTGTGGAGTAATAGTAGTAGATGCAGAATCGTTTCGGTCTACTTGACATGGACATGATGCCTATATTCATGATCATTGCCTTATATATCGTCATAACTTTGCGCTTTTCTATTAATTGCTCGACAGTAATTTGTTCACCCACCGTATCATTTGCTATCTTGAGAGAAGCCTCTAGTGAAACCTATGGCTCCCGGGTCTATTTTCCATCATATAAGTTTCCGATCTACAATATTAGTTTCCAATTTACTTTTTTTGTAATCTTTTACTTTTCGATCTATATACCAAAAATACCAAAAATATTTACTTTACTGTTTATCTATCTCTATCAGATCTCACCTTTGCAAATAACCATGAAGGGATTGACAACCCCTTTATCGCATTGGGTGCAAGTTGTTTGATTGTTTGTGCATGTATTCGGTGATTTGTGCGTGGTCTCCTGCTGGATTGATACCTTGGTTCTCAAACTGAGGGAAATACTTCCTCTTCAAGGAAAAACCAACGGAAGCTCAAGAAGTAGTAGGAAGAATTTCTGGAGCCGTTGCCGGGGAGATCTACGCCAAGTCAAGACATACCAAGAAACCATCATGAACTCTCATCTCTTGGATTACATTATTCGCCATTCGCCTCTCGTTTTCCTCTCCCCCACTTCTAAAACGATCTTCAAAAAGACTTGCCCTTTTCTTCGCCCTTCTTCCATTCGTCTTTTCGTTTGCTTGTGTTTCCATGTGCCTTCTATTTGCTTGCATCTTCGCTTACTAAAAATCTATTGATATCAATCCTCATCCACATGATAATCTTTCTAAAAGATGCAATTATGATGAACCAATTGCTAGTGAGTTGAGTACACTAGATTATCTTTATGAGGTTTTGCTTGAAATTCATGAATCTGAAAATTGTGATGTTGAAAGAAGAAATTTATGAAGTGATTCACGATAGCTCCTTGAATGAAAAGCATGATTGCAATGATGTTATTATAAATTCTATTAATGTCAATTATGTTAATTACATGCAAAACCCTAAGCTTGGGGATGCTAATTTTGCTATGTCTATTACTTGTTTCAATGATCATGATTGGGGTGATTCTTCTTATGATCTTGAAAATTTATTTAAGCCCCATGATGAATATGATATTGATAATAATGTTTGCAATAATACTGAAAGTGGGTTTGGAAGAGTGTCAACTTTAAATCCCACATATTTGGATAATGTTCAGTCTTATGAATTTTTCTATAAAAGTGGGTTTGGAGAGGTCATGACTTTAGTTAATGACATTCCCACTATTTTGGAAGAGTATCAACCTTGCATGCATGTGGATCATGTAGAGAAAATTTCATGTGATAGCTATATTGTTGAATTTGAATATGATCCCACATGTAATTATTATGAGAGAGGAAAATATGGTTGTAGAAATTTTCATGTTACTAAATTATCTCTCGTTATGTTGAGATTGCTATTGTCCCTTTCTTGTTCCTTGCATATGATAGTTTTTGCTTGCCTTCATAATTTGTTTGTTTATAAGATGCCTATGCATAGGAAGTATGTTAGACTAAGATGTGTTTTTCATATGCTGCATGATGCTCTCTTCGTGTTTCAATTGCTATCTTTCATGTGAGCATCATTAAAATTATCAGTGCCTAGCTAAAAGGATTTAAAAGAAAAGCGCTTGTTGGGAGAAAAAATGATATATCTCCACCGTATCTATAATTTTTTATTGTTCCATGCTATTTTATTATCAATCTTGTATGTTTCATAATCATTTTATAGTCATTTTATATCATTCTTGGTACTAACCTATTGACATAGTGCCAAGTGCCAGTTGTTGTTTTTTCCATGTTTTTTACATCACAGAAAATCAATATCAAACGGAGTCCAAGTGCCACGAAACTTTACGGAGATTTTTTATGGGCCAGATGGAAGATATTGGGCCCTGGTTGCGCCCGGGGGAGTCCCGAGGAGGGGACAACCCACCAGGGCGCGCCAGGAGGCCCAGACGCGCCCTGGTGGGTTGTGCCCACCTCGGGTGCCTCCCGGACCACCTCTTTGCTCTATAAATACCCCAATATTGCCAGAACCCTAGGAGAGTCGACGAAATATTCATCCAGCCGCCGCAGAGTCCAGAACCACCAGATCCAATCTAGACACCATCACGGAGGGGTTCACCACTTCCATTGGTGCCTCTCCGATGATGCGTGAGTAGTTCTTTGTAGACCTTTGGGTCCGTAGTTAGTAGCTAGATGGATTCATCTCTCTCTCTTGATTCTCAATACAATGGTCTCTTGGAGATCCATATGATGTAACTCTTTTGCGGTGTGTTTGTTGGGATCGATTAACTTGAGTTTATGATTAGATCTATCTTTTTATATCCATGAAAGTATTTGAGTTTCTTTGGTCTCTTTTATGCATGATCTCTTATAGCCTTGTATTTCTTCTCCGATATTTCGGTTTTTTCTGGCCAACTTGATCTATTTATCTTGGAATGGGAAGAGGTGCCCGGTAGTGGGTTTGGTCTTACGGTGCTTGATCCTAGTGACAGAAAGGGAACCGACACGTATGTACCGTTGCTACTAAGGATAAAAAGATGGGATCTATATCTACCGCCATAGATAAACGGATCTCGTCTACATCATGTCATCGTTCTTATTGCATAACTCCGTTTTCCATGAACTTAATACACTAGATGCATGCTGGATAGCGGTCAATGTGTGGAGTAATAGTATTAGATGCAGGCAGGAGTTGGTCTACTAATCTTGGACATGATGCCTATGTAATGATCATTGCCTGGATATTATCATAATTATTTGAGGTTCTATCAATTGCACAACAGTAATTTGTTTACCCACCGTTTGCTATTTTTCTCAAGAGAAGCCACTAGTGAAACCTACGGCCCCTGGGTCTTCTTTCTCATATATTTGCCTTTGCGATCTACTCTTTTATTTGCTTTTATTTTCACATCTACTAAACCAAAAACCCAAAAATATCTTTCTTCACTTTATTTTATTTGCAATCTATTATTTGAATCTATCACAAATTTATCTCCCGTCCATGCATCGTTTCTGGCACCGCTACCCGAAAGGGATTGACAACCCCTTTAACACGTCGGGTTGCGAGGTGTTGTTATTTGTGTGCAGGGGCTGTTTACATTGTGTTGCCTGGTTCTCCTACTGGTTCGATAACCTTGGTTTCATATCTAAGGGAAATACCTACCGCCGATGTGCTGCATCATCCCTTCCTCTTTGGGGAAATACCAACGTAGCTTCAAGCATCATCAAAAGGAATTTCTGGCGCCGTTGCTTGGGAGGATCTTCATCGTAACCAGGTTCCTAATCATAAATCCCATCTCCTCACAATTTACATCATTTTCCATTTGCCTCTCGTTTTCCTCTCCCCCACTTCACCAGAATTTGCCGTTTTATTCGCCTCTCTTTTCCGTTCGCCGATTTCTTGCCAGATCTGTTTTTGAGTGCAATCTTGTTGTGTGGTCATCATGACTCAAGAGAACACCAAGTTATGTGATTTCTAAAATACCAACAACAATTATTTTATCGGCACTCCGCTTGCTCCTCCCGCCGCTAGTGCGGAGACTTGTGATATTAATACAGCTTTGCTGAATCTTGTTATGAAAGACCAATTTTCCGGTACTCCTAATGAGGATGCCTCATCCCATCTTAATACCTTCATGGAATTATGAGATATGAAAAATAAAAAAGATGGACAATGATGTGGTCAAGATGAAATTATTTCTTTTTTCCTTGCATGATTCTTCAAAAATTTGGTTCTCTTCTTTGCCTCGCAATAGTACCGATTCTTGGAATAAGTGCAAAGATGCTTTTATCACTAAGTATTTTCCTCCTGCAAAAATTATTTCCCTTAGAACCCAGATCATGAATTTCAAGCAACCTGAACATGAGCATGTTGCACAATCTTGGGAAAGGATGAAAATGATGCTAAGGAATTACCCAACTCATGGGTTAAATGTTTGGATGATCATACAATTTTTTTATGCGGGGTTGAATTTTGTCTCTCGTAATCTTTTAGATTCCGCCGCGGTTGGTACTTTTATGGAAATTACTTTGGTTTAATCCACCAAATTTCTTGATAATATTATGGCAAATTATTCACAATGGCATGCCGAAAGGGCTCCTACTAGTAAAAAAGTTAATTCGGTTGAAGAAATTTATTCTTTGAGTGAAAAAGTTGATGCTCTTGTGAAATTGGTTGCTAGTAGAAGTGCTCCTATTGATCTTAATGATATGCCTTTGTCTACTTTGGTTGAGCAAAATAGTGATGCTATTTATGTAAATTCTATTTCTCACAATAATTTCAACAACAATGCTTATAGAGGTAATTTTAATCCTAGGCCTTTTCCTAGTAATTCCTCTAATAATTATGGTAATTCCTATGGGAATCAATCTTATAATAATAATAGGAACACCTCTGATCTTGAGAATAATATTAAAAAAATTATCAACACGCAAAAAGTTTTCAACACTTCCATAGAAGAAAAGTTGAATAAGATTGATGATTTGTCTAGAAGTGTTGATAGAATTGCTCATGATATGGAAAATCTCAAGCTGAATTTTTTTTGCCTAAAGTAGATGGCTCAATTAAAGCTCTTTATGTTTCTATGGATGAAAGTAAGAAAAGAACTTCTATGCTTAGAGCTAAAAGAGAATTTTTTAGAAAAAGCTTTTTCTAGTGATTATTCTTGCAAAAATGATGAAGATCTTAAAATGATTGGTGTTTCTTCTATTGATTATTTGTTTAGTAAAATTTAGAATGATGAAAAAGGGACTGGAGAAGAGTCAACTTTAGGTAGAAGGCGTCCCAACATTTCGGAGGGTGAAAATCTTGTTGAAAAAATTGATGAAAGTAGGTTTGGAGAGGTCAAAACTTTAGCTTGTGATGTGCCCACTCTTTTGGATTACAAAGACTTTGATTATGATAGTTTCTCCTTGATTGATTGTATTTATTTTTTGCAATCCATGATGAATTCACCCCATGCTTATGAACAAAATAGAACTTTTACTAAACATATTGTTGATGCCATGATGAAAGCTCTTGAAGAAAAATTAGAATTAGAAGTTTCAATTCCTAGAAAATTTCATGATGAATGGGAACCTACTATCAAAGTCAATATTAAAAATTATGAGTGTTTTGCTTTCTGTGACTTGGGTGCTAGTGTTTCTACAATTCCGAAATCTCTATGTGATGTGCTTGGTCTCACCGATCTTGAATCATGTTCTTTGAATTTGCACTTGGCGGATTCTACTATTAAAAAGCCTATGGGAAGAATTAATGATGTTCTTATTCTTGCAAATAGAAATTATGTACCCATAGATTTTATTGTTCTTGATATTGATTGCAATCCGTCTTGTCCAATTATTCTTGGTAGACCGTTTTTACGCACTATCGGTGCCATGATTGATATGAAAGAAGGCAATATTAAGTTCCAATTTCCTTTGAGGAAGGGTATGGAACACTTTCCAAGAACTAGAATTAAGCCACCTTATGAATCAATAATGAGGGTATCTTATGGATCTTCAACCAAAGATGACAAAACTTAGATCCTTGCTTTATGCCTAGCGAAGGGCGTAAAACTATAACGCTTGTTGGGAGGCAACCCAATGGATAAAATTTATTTTTGCTTTTGCTTCATGTTTTTGACTGTTAGCAAAATTATGCTACTGTTATGATTGTGTTTTTTGTGTTTTATTTAGTGTTTGTGCCAAGTAAAGCCTTTAGGATCTTCTTGGGTGATAGTTGTTTGATCTTGCTGGAAAAAAACAGAACATTTTGCGCTCATGAAATTAATTTTCATTTTTTACCAGAGAGCGATAAAATATCCATTCCACTTTTAGTAGATCAATATAAAAATTTCTCAGGTCGTCCTAAGTTTTCAGAGTTTTTTGAGTTACAGAAGTATTCAAAATAGTCAGATTGCTACAGACTGTTCTGTTTTGATAGATTCTGTTTTCTTTGTGTTGTGTGCTTATTTTGATGGCTCTATGATTTTCTTTGATGAGTTTTTGCCATAGAAAAGTTGGAATACAGTAGATATAATACAAAAACAAAATATGAATTGTTTTGATACAACACTTATAGTAGTGATTTATTATTCTTATACTAACGGATCTCACGAAGGCTTTGTTGAGTTTTGTGTGATTGAAATTTTCAAGTTTTGGGTTATCTTATGATGGATGAAGGAAGGATGTAAGAGCTTAATCTTGGGGATGCCCTGACATCCCAAGCTATTTTCCAAGAATGAGCAACCAACTAAGCTTGGGGATGCCCCCGAGTGGCATCCCCGCTTTCTTCGAACAACTATCGGTATTTTACTCGAGACTATATTTTTATTCATCACATGATATGTGTTTTGCTTGGAGCGTCTTCTATGATATGTGTCTTTGCTTGTTTTATTTTTTTAAGTCATCAATCCTTGCTGGACACACCTATTTGAGAGAGCCAAAATTATGTCATGACTTGTTAGAATTGCTCTCTATGCTTCACTTAAATCTTTTATGAGCTAGGAGTTGCGATAGTGCTTCACTTATATCTTTTTGAGCATGGTGTGCTTTGTTATTTTCGAAGAAATGCTCTCTTGCTTAACTTAGATTTATTTGAGAGTTAGTAAAATTTTGAAGAAATTCTCTATTGCTTCACTTAAATTATTTTGAGAGAAAGAAAATTTGCTATGCTCATGATCTTCACTTATATTTGTTTGAGCTTATGAAAAGCAACACATGAAAATTAGTCCCAAAGTGATAGATATACAAGAAGGATAAGGAAAAAAATAAGAAAAAAATTGTCATGAAGATCATTGGGAAAAATAAACTTGATTCTTAGTAATAGTTTTGAGATATGATGATGTGATATGTGAGTCATCTTGATGACTAATTATGCTTTAGTAAGAATACTGGTGTTAAGGTTTGTGACTCCCTATGCATGCACGAAAGTCAATAATCACGCAATGAAATTATATCCTACTTGTGGTGCATTATTCGGTGTTAATTATGCTTAATGCTTGCTTATGAGATTATTCGTTTCTTGGTTGGTTGCTTCTCAATCTTTTGCTAGCCTTCATTTTGCACTAAGTATGACCTCTACTTGTCCATCCAAAATCCTTCAAACCAGTTTTGCCACATGAGTCCACTATATCTACCTATATGCGGTATTCTTTTGCCGTTCTAAGCAAATTTGCATGTGCCATCTCTAATTTTCAAAATAAACTTCTTTTTTGTGTGTTTGTTTCGCTCGCGGAGCGGTGAGGGGTGGCTAATATTTTCCATGCTAGATGTGTTATTCTCAAGATGAGTGTTTATTCACTTGTCATTGCATGAGAGTAAGGCAAAGGTATTAGGGATGCCCAGTCCCAAAATGCAAAAACAAATGAATTTACTTTATGCTGTCAAATAATAAATTCCTTGGAAAGTGTTGGTATGGAGGGCACCCGTGGATACGGTTAGCCATGGAAAGTGAAAGTTCTGGTGGAAAAAGGAATAAACTTTATTTTCTGTTTGGGAACCGCCTATGATATATCTATGCATGGAAAGTATTGGGAACTCTAAGTCATTTTCGTTGGTGGGATGGATACTCCTCTCAAAATGTTTTTATCTCAATTTTTCGCTTTGAGCTCTGGCACCTCTACAAATCCCTACTTCCCTCTGCGAAGGGCCTTTATTTTACTTTATGCAATTTTTATTTTGAGTCTCCATCTTCTCTTATAAAAGCACCAACTAGGAGGCAATATGATCATGCTTAAGTATTGCGTGTAGTTAATATTGGAGTGTGTTTCATGAATGGATAAATGTTTGAGCATGACGGGCTAGGGATAACTTATTTTATCGTTCATATTTTGAAAGACATGGTTGCTTGTTGATATGCTTGAGTATCTAAATTATTATGTCAAAACTAGACTATTGCTTTGAATCACAGAAAAGTACAAATGTCCATGCTATAAACAAAAGAATATGATATGACATGATTGAAGGAAATATGCCCTAGAGGCAATAATAAAGTTATTATTTATTTCCTTATAATCATGATAAATGTTTATATTCATGCTAGAATTGTATTAACCGGAAACATAATACATGTGTGAATACATAGACAAACAAAGTGTCACTAGTATGCCTCTACTTGACTAGCTCGTTAATCAAAGATGGTTATGTTTCCTGACCATGAACAATGAGTTGTTATTTGATTAACGAGGTCACATCATTAGTTGAATGATCTGATTGACATGACCCATTCCATTAGCTTAGCACCCGATCGTTTAGTATGTTGCTATTGCTTTCTTCATGACTTATACATGTTCCTATGACTATGAGATTATGCAACTCCCGTTTACCGGAGGAACACTTTGGGTGCTACCAAACGTCACAACGTAACTGGGTGATTATAAAGGAGCATTACAGGTGTCTCCAAAGGTAGATGTTGGGTTGGCGTATTTCGAGATTAGGATTTGTCACTCCGATTGTCGGAGAGGTATCTCTAGGCCCTCTCGGTAATACACATCACATAAGCCTTGCAAGCATTACAACTAATATGTTAGTTGTGAGATGATGTATTACGGAACGAGTAAAGAGACTTGCCGGTAACAAGATTGAACTAGGTATTGGAAACCGACGATCGAATCTCGGGCAAGTAACATACCGATGACAAAGGGAACAACGTATGTTGTTATGCGGTCTGACCGATAAAGATCTTTGTAGAATATGTAGGAGCCAATATGGGCATCCAGGTCCCGCTATTGGTTATTGACCGGAGACGTGTCTCGGTCATGTCTACATTGTTCTCGAACCCGTAGGGTCCGCACGCTTAAGGTTACGATGACAGTTACATTATGAGTTTATGCATTTTGATGTACCGAAGGTTGTTAGGAGTCCCGGATGTGATCACGGACATGACGAGGAGTCTCGAAATGGTCGAGACGTAAAAATTGATATATTGGAAGCCTATGTTTGGACATCAGAAGTGTTCCGGGTGAAATCGGGATTTTACCGGGTTACCGGGAGGTTACCGGAACCCCCCGGGAGCCATATGGGCCTTCATGGGCCTTAGTGGAAAGGAGAAAGGGGCAGCCCAAGGTGGCTGCGCCACTTCCCCCTCCCCTAGTCCTATTAGGACTAGGAGAAGGTGGCCGGCTCCCCTCTCTCTCTTTGCCCCCCTTGGGGAATCCTAGTTGGAATAGGATTGGGGGGGGGGGAGTCATACTCCCGGAAGGAGTAGGACTCCTCCTGCGCCCTCTCCCTGGCCGGCGCCTCCCTCCCCCCTTGGCTCCTTTATATACTGAGGTAGAGGCACCCTAGAACACACAAGTTGATCCACGTGATCTATTCCTTAGCCGTGTGCGGTGCCCCCTGCCACCATATACCTCGATAATACTGTAGCGGAGTTTAGGCGAAGCCCTGCTGCTGTAGTACGTCAAGATCATCACCACGCCGTCGTGCTGACGGAACTCTTCCCCGACACTTTGCTGGATCGGAGTCCGGGGATCGTCATCGAGCTGAACGTGTGCTCGAACTCGGAGGTGCCGTAGTTTCGGTGCTTGATCGGTTGGATCGTGAAGACGTACGACTACGTCCTCTACGTCGTGTCATCGCTTCTGCAGTCGGTCTGCGTTGGGTACGTAGACAACACTCTCCCCCTCGTTGCTATGCATCACATGATCTTGCGTGTGCGTAGGAAATTTTTTGAAATTACTACGAAACCCTACAATGATGAACAACACTCCACATCAATTTTTTGTTTTTATCACTTACCTACTCGAGGACGAGTAGGAGTCAAGCTTGGGGATGCCGATACGTCTCCAACATATCTATAATTTTTGATTGTTCCATGTTGTTTTATTATCAATCTTGGATGTTTCATAATCATTTTATAGTCATTTTATATCATTTTTTGGTACTAACCTATTGACATAGTGCCAAGTGCCAGTTGCTGTTTTTCCATGTTTTTACATCGCAGAAAATCAATATCAAACGGAGTCCAAATGCCACAAAACTTTACGGAGATTTTTCATGGACCAAATGGAAGATATTGGGCCCTGGTTGCATGTGTGGGGAGTCCCAAGGAGGGGACAACCCACGAGGGCATGCCAGGAGGCCCGGGCGCGCCTTGGTGGGTTGTGCCCACCTCGAGTGCCTCCCGGACCGCCTCTTTGCTCTATAAATACCCCCAATATTCCCAAAACCGCCGCAGAGTCCAGAACCACCAGATCCAATCTAGACACCATCACAGAGGGGTTCACCACTTCCATTGGTGCCTCTTGCATGATGCGTGAGTAGTTATTTGTAGACCTTTGGGTCTGTAGTTAGTAGCTAGATGGCTTCATCTCCCTCTCTCTCTCTCTCTCTCTCGATTCTCAATACAATGGTCTCTTGGAGATCCATATGACGTAACTCTTTTGCGGTGTGTTTGTTGGGATCAATGAACTTTGACTTTATGATCAGATCTATCTTTTTATATCCATGCAAGCATTTGAGTTCCTTTGATCTCTTTTATGCATGATCTCTTATAGCCTCCTATTTCTTCTCCGATATTTGGGTTTTGTCTAACCAACTTGATCTATTTATCTTGCAATGGGAAGAGGTGACCGGTAGTGGGTTCAATCTTACGGTGCTTGATCCCAGTGAAAGAAAGGGAACCGACATGTATGTACCGTTGCTACTAAGGATAAAAATATGGGATATATATATCTACCGCCATAGATAAATGGATCTCGTCTACATCATGTCATCGTTCTTATTGCATTACTTCATTTTCCCTGAACTTAATACACTAGATGCATGCTGGATAGCGGTCGATGTGTGGAGTAATAGTAGTAGATGCAGGCAGGAGTCGGTCTACTAATCTTAGACGTGATGCCTATGTAATGATCATTGCCTGGATATCATCATAATTATTTGAGGTTCTATCAATTTCCCAATAGTAATTTGTTTACCCACCATTTGCTAATTTTCTTGAGAGGGAAGCAACTAGCGAAACCTACGGCTCCGGGGTCTTCTTTCTCATATATTTGCCTTTGCGGTCTACTCTTTTATTTGCTTTTATTTTCAGATCTACTAAACCAAAAACCCAAAATATCTTGCTCCACTTTATTTTATTTGCGATCTGTTATTTCAATCTATCACTAATTTATCTCCCGTCCACGCACCGTTTCTGGCACCGCTGCTCGAAAGGGATTGACAACCCCTTTAACACGTCCGGTTGCGAGGTGTTGTTATTTGTGTGTAGGGGTTGTTTACGTTGTGTTGCTTGGTTCTCCTACTGGTTCGATAACCTTGGTTTCATATCTGAGGGAAATACCTACCGCCGCTGTGCTGCATCATCCCTTCCTCTTTAGGGAAATACCAACGTAGCTTCAAGCGACATCACAAACAAATATATTTCCTTTCTATTTTTGAATAAATAATTCATCTAGCCTCTGGTTAGATGTGGTTTTTGTGTTTTAATTAGTGTTTGTGCCAAGTATGACCTTTGGGATGGCTTACGGTGATAGCTGATGTGTTCTTGCTGAAAAACAGAAACTTTTGCGCTCAGGAAAACAATTCTCATTTTTAACAGAAGCGTGATAAAATACTGATTATTTTTACAGAAGATTAATAAAAAAATTGCTTTCGTTGTCCTAATATTTTAGAATTTTTGGAGTTATAGAAGTATTCAAGAGTTACATATTGCTACAGACTGTTTTGTTTTTGATAGATTTTGTTTTATTTTTGTTGTTTGCTTATTTCGATGATTCTATGAGTGGTATCGGGGGGTATGAACCATGGAAAAATTGGAATAAAGTAGATAAGAATGAGTTCACAACAGTACCAAAAGTGGTGATTTATTTTCTAACACTAACGGAGCTTATGAGATTTTCTGTTGAGTTTTGTGTGGTGAAGTTTTCAGGTTTTTGGTAAGGATTTGATGGACTATGGAATAAGGAGTGGCAAAAGCCTAAGCTTGGGGATTCCCAAGGCACCCCAAGGTAATATTCAAGGACAACCAAGAGCCTAGCTTGGGGATGCCCCGGAAGGCATCCCCTCTTTCGTCTTCGTCTATCGGTAACTTTAATTGAGGCTATATTTTTATTCACCACATGATATGTGTTTTGCTTGGAGTGTCTTGTATGATTTGAGTCTTTGCTTTTTAGTTTTCCACAATCATCCTTGTTGTACAAACCTTTTGAGAGGGACATGCATGAATCGTGATTTATTAGAATACTCTATGTGCTTCACTTATATCTTTTGAGTTACGCAATTTTGCTCTAGTGCTTCACTTATATCTTTTTAGAGCACGGCGGTGGTTTTATTTTAGAGAAATTGTTGAACTCTCATGCTTCACTTATATTATTATGAGAGTCTTAAAACAACATGGTAATTTGCTTTGGTTATAAATTTAGTCCTAATATGATAGACATCCAAGAGGGATATAATAGAAACTTTCATATAAAAGTGCATTGAATACTATGAGAAGTTTGATTCCTTATGATTGTTTTGAGATATAAAGATGGTGATATTAGAGCCATGCTAGTGAGTAATTGTGAATTTGAGAAATACTTGTGTTAAGATTGTGATTCCCGTAGCATGCACGTATGGTGAACGTTATGTGATGAAGTCAGAGCATGATTTATTTATTGATTGACTTCCTTTTGAGTGGCTGTCGGGGAGGAGTGATGGTCTTTTCCTACCAATCTATTGCCCTAGGAGCATGCGTATACTACTTCGTTTCGATAACTAATAGATTTTTGCAACAAGTATGTGAGTTCTTTATGACTAATGTTGAGTCCATGGATTATACGCACTCTCACCCTTCCACCATTGCCAGCCTCTCTAGTGCCGTGCAAATTTCGCCGGTACCATAAACCCACCATATACCTTCCTCAAAACAGCCACCATACCTACTATTATGGCATTTCCATAGCCATTCCGAGATATATTTCCATGCAACTTTCCACCATTCTATTTTTTATGACACGCTTCATCATTGTAATATTGCTTTGCATGATCATGTAGTTGACATCATATTTGTGGCAAAGCCAACTTTCATAATTCTTTCATACATGTCACTCTTGATTCATTGCACATCTCGGTACACCGCCGGAGGCATTCATATAGAGTTATATTTTGTTCTAGTATCGAGTTGTAATTCTTGAGTTGTAAGTAAATAAAAGTGTGATGATCTTCATTATTAGAGCATTGTCCCATGTGAGGAAAAAGATGATGGAGACTATGATTCCCCCACAAGTCGGGATGGGACTCCAGAAGAGAAAAAAGAGGCAAAAAAAGAGAGAAGGCACAAATAAAAAAGATGAGAGAAAAGAGAGAAGGGACAATGTTACTATCCTTTTACCACACTTGTGCTTCAAAGTAGCACCATGATCTTCATGATAGAGAGTCTCGTATGTTGTCACTTTCATATACTAGTGGGAATTTTTCATTATAGAACTTGGCTTGTATATTCCAATGATGGGCTTCCTCAAAATTGCCCTAGGTCTTCATGAGCAAGAAAGTTGGATGCACACCCACTTAGTTTTCTTTTTGAGCTTTCATACACTTATAGCTCTAGTGCATCTGTTGCATGGCAATCCCTACTCACTCACATTGATATATATTGATGGGCATCTCCATAGCACGTTGATACGCCTAGTTGATGTGAGATTATTTCCCTCTTTTGTCTTCTTCACAACCACCATATTCTATTCCACGTATAGTTGAAAAAGTCATGTATTGCGTGAAAGTTGAACAAGTTTGATAACATCAAAAGTATGAAACAATTGCTTGGCTTGTCATCGGGGTTGTGCGTGATTGGAGTATTTTGTGTGATGAAGATGGAGCATAGTCAGACTATATGATTTTGTAGGGATAAGCTTTCTTTGGCCATGTTATTTTGAGAAGACATAATTGCCTTGTTAGTATGCTTGAAGTATTATTGTTTTTATGTCAATATTAAACTTTTGTTTTGAATATAATGGATCTGAACATTCATGCCATAATAAATAAAATTACACAAATAAATATGTTAGGTAGCATTCCACATCAAAGATTCTGTTTTTATCCTTTACCTACTCGAGGACGAGCAAGAATTAAGCCTCGGGATGCTTGATACGTCTCCAACGTAACTATAATTTTTTATTGTTCCATGCTATTATATTATCTGTTTTGGATGTTTATATGCATTAATATGCTATTTTATATCATTTTTGGGACTAACCTATTAACCTAGGGCCCAGAGCCAGTTTCTATGTTTTTCTTCTGTTTTTGAGTTTCACAGAAAAGGAATACCAAACGGAGTCCAAACAGAATGAAACCTTTGTGATGATTTTTCTTGGACCAGAAGCAAACTAGGAGACTTGGAGATGAAGTCGGAGGAGCCACAAGGTAGCCACAAGGACGGAGGGCGCGCCCCCACCCTTGTGGGGCCCCGTGACCCTCCTGGCCCAATTCTTTTGCCTATATATTCCCAAATATCCCCAAACCACCAGAGGCATCAACGAAAACACTTTTCCACCGCTGTAACCTTCTGTACCCGTGAGATCCCATCTAGGGACCTTTTTTGGCATCCCGCCGGAGGGGGATTCAATCACGGAGGGCTTCTACATGAACTCTATTGCCCTTCTGATGAAGCGTGAGTAGTTTACCACATACCTATGGGTCCATAGCTAGTAGCTGGATGGCTTCTTCTCTCTCTTTGATTTTCAATACCACGTTCTCCTCGATGTTCTTGGAGATGTATTCGATGTAATACCTTTTTGCGGTGTATTTGCCGAGATCCGATGAATTGTGGATTTATGGTCAACTTATCTATGAATATTATTGAGACACCGGCGCAGTGGTACGGCGCGCAGTTTTTATTGCAAGACATTATTCTCAGAGGCATATTAACGCCCGTGCCTTCTTTTCAGGAAAAAGAGCGCTCGCCGGACTATACCCGTAGAGGCTACTAATCGCGCCTCCACCAGCCAGGCTCCCAGGCCGGATTCGGAGGCGGGAACGAATAAGAGGCGTGCGCTGGGTGCTCCTTCGACAGAGGATGTGGATAAACTGTCCGCCACCAATTCCGAGGTGGAAAGTGCCATGAACCACAGGCGTCGCCGGACTGTTCTTCGTGACGCTTGTTTCTCCCAAGAGGCATTGGATGCCTTCCACTCGGGAGATGCGTACCTCCGTGCCGCTCAAAATGGTCTAGCCAGAGCCACGAAGCAATATGTAAAAGACATACGGGTGAGAAAATTTGGTGATTATATATATCAGTAGCCCTTGAGACTTGAAACAGTTAGAATAACTGATTTAAGGATCATTTGTTATGCAGGTTCTTACCGAAAAGAATACTCAACTGTCCCAGGAGCTGGAAGAGTGCAAAGCCCAACTTCAGGACGCACTGGCCGCGGCGGGGGAGCCCAAAGAGACCCCCTCTGGTAATATACCCTTCAAATGATAAGTGTCATATAGGATTCGGCGTATATGCAGATCTGACGATAAAATTGCAGATGACACTGGAGTAAATCCGGATAAGCAACAGCTCCTACGCCAGCTGAAGGCTGGTGAGAGCGTGCTTACGAGGGTGAGACAGGAGAAGAATGATCTCCTAGATGCCAACACCAAGCTGGGCGTGGAACTAAAAGATGTTCGTGCCCAACTATCGGACTCTGTTAAGGAGAATCGGCGGCTTCGATGCGGCATATTTAGTAAGTGCTTGAACGAACTTTGAAAAAGAGTTCGGAGAGGAAGCTGGCTGACAGAGTTATGTCTGTAAGTATGCTAACATGTCGTCCTGCCGAGGAAATGCCCAGTTCAACGGGTGACCTTCTTCCCGAGCTCTCACAGCTGCATGAACGAGTTCGGCAGGTGATGCAAGGCGTCGCCCAGGCCTTGTGGCCATCCGTCTCCATACCCAAAGGCCTTGGAGAGCTTGCAGAAAAGCTGAAGGGATCGCGGCGACGCTTCCGATTATGGAAGATATCGGCCTACCGTCAGGGCGCCAGGGAAGCCTGGGTAGTGGTGAAGACACGGTACACGAAGGCTGACCCGAACCACATGGCCGAAGTCGGACCTGTGGGGCCCGATGGGAAGGAGATCCCTGTGAGCTTAGTGTACGGCCAAGTAGAATTGGCCGCAAAGTATTCCCAACAGGACTGTAGACTAGACAACCTATTGGATGGTATTGAAGAGGAATTCAACCAGTCAAATTGACTATGTAATTTAAAGTGACATGTATAATGCCTTCTAGCCAGATTGTAGATCATTTGTCGTGGCGGACCTTTTCGCTTCAACCTCGGGACCTGACGGTCTGTAGTGTATCCGAATACCCTCTCGGTTATGTAAGAACCGGGGCATACGTGGAGACCAGGCATAGGGGTCATTAGTGCTTTATTAGACAAGTGCCCAACTAGGTATGTTATATTACATGGGTAGTAAGAAACATCTTCCAGGGAGAATAGTTCCATTAAGGGTTCCTTTCCCTGGGTAAGCATGCCCGAAAGTGCATGTCCGGACTGCGATAAGAAGCGCAGAAAAAGAATCTGGGGGCAGATATGGAAAATAAATAAAAGTCATCTTTTGTTCACCGACCGAATATTCCCTTAAGAACGCTAGCTTTCGGCTTCACCCAGTCTGAGGTACACATCCGGCTGACCCAGCGGTAACAATCGCAGAGGTGCTCCCCTTATGCCCTAGCCGAATTAACGGGAACGTAGGGCATAAATACAAGAGCCAGGCAACCCAGCTTGGCCAGAACTTAAGTCATATCGATGCATATAATGGTGAAAAAAGGTACATGCGGAAGTATAACACATGTGTTGGGCGTGAGGCCCAGGTAAATAATTTAAGCTTCTGTGAAAGAAGCCCCCAGGTATTAAGAGTGCAGCTAGCGCATCTGTAATGTACGAGTGAGGCACAAGGTGACCCTTGAAGGCCTAGAGAAATAATAAGAAAAAGAAAGAAAGGGAAACAAGACAGATGATGCATATGCAGAAAATGGACAAAGGGAGGGGACTAACATAGAGTTCGGTGCTAGACGTAGAATCTTCAAAGCCTAGCTGCGTTCCATGGGTTCGGCTCGAGTCGACTAGTCGATGCATCCCGCAGTCGGTACGCTCCACCGGTCAAAACTTGGTCGATAATGAAGGGACCTTCCCATTTGGGTTCGAGCTTGTTCTTTTTCTTATCCGGCAGTCGTAGAACTAGTTCGCCAATGTTATAAGTTTTGGTCCGTACTTCTCTGCTTTGGTATCTGCGAGCCTGTTGTTGGTAAAATGTGGAACGAGCTTTGGCTACGTCGCGCTCTTCCTCCAAGGTGTCCAGACTGTCCTGCCGATCGAGCTCGGCTTCTCTTTCTTCGTACATGCGCACTCGAGGTGAGTCATGAATTATGTCATAGGGCAAGACTGCCTCTGTGCCATACACCATAAAAATGGTGTATATCCGGTACTACGATTCGGCATGGTCCGCAGCCCCCAGAGTACGGAGTCGAGCTCCTCTACCCAGTGAGTGTCAGACTCCGTTCAGGAACGCACTAATCTGGGTTTAATGCCGCTCATTATAAGACCATTTGCTCGTTCGACTTGACCGTTGGTTTGTGGGTGATAGACCGAAGCATAATCGAGCTTGATGCCCATTTTGCTGCACCAGAGTTTTACCTCGCCGGCCGTGAAGTTCGTGCCGTTATCAGTGATGATGCTGTGGGGGACGCCGTAACGGTGTACAACCCCGGATATGAAATCTATCATCGGTCCGGATTCGGCTGTCTTAACCGGTTTAGCCTCTATCCATTTGGTGAGTTTATCCACCATGACCAATAAGTATTTTTTCTTGTGGGTTCCCCCTTTAAGGGGTCCAACCATGTCAAGCCCCCAGACCGCGAAGGGCCATGTAATGGGGATTATTTGGAGGGCGGTGGGTGGCATGTGGCTTTGATTTGCAAAGAGCTGGCAACTGGCGCAACGTTGGACCAAGTCCTGTGCATCTGCCCGGGCCGTTGGCCAATAGAATCCTGTACGGAAGGCCTTGCTTACAAGAGCCCGGGCTGCGGCATGATGGCCGCCGAGTCCGGCGTGAATTTCGGCCAAAAGGTTCCACCCTTCTTCTTTGGAGATGCACCTTTGAAGGACTCTGGTAGTGCTTTTCTTGTACAATTCTCCCTCATGGACCATGTAGGCCTTGGATCGCCGCACTATGCAGCGTGCCTCACTTTGGTCTTCTGGAAGTTCCTGTCTAGTTAGGTAGGCCAGGAATGGTTCTGTCCACGGGGCAATAGTGGCCATTGTTTCGTGGGCTGAATGTGTTATTTTGGTGGCGGAGCCTCCGATTGTGTCAGAGAGTTCGGTATCGGGTATTTTGGCCGGGTCCAGACTGTTGTTATCGGTGTCCCCTTCCCATGCTACAGATGGCTTGAAGAGCCTTTCGAGAAATATGTTGGGAGGGACCACGTCGCATTTTGCGCCGATGCGGGCGAGGATATCCGCCGCCTGATTGTTTTCCCGAGCCACATGGTGAAATTCGAGCCCCTCGAACCGAGCTGACATTTTTAGGACGGCATTGCGATAAGCTGCCATTTTCGGATCCTTGGCATCAAAGTCTCCATTTATTTGGGATATCGCAAGGTTCGAATCCCCGCGCACCTCTAGGCGTTGAATGCCCATGGATACTGCCATCCGGAGACCATGTAGAAGGGCATCATATTCGGCTGCGTTGTTGGAGTCCGTATACATTATCTGTAGTACGTATTGAACGGTATCTCCCATTAGGGATGTCAAAACGATGCCAGCCCCCAGACCAACCAACATTTTGGAGTCGTCGAAGTGCATGATCCAGTTTGAATATGTGTCGTACTCCTTAGGGAGTTCGGCTTCCGTCCACTCGGCGACGAAGTTAGCCAAAACTTGCGATTTAATAGCTCGCTGTGGCTTGTAAGTTATGTCGAACGGGAGGAGCTCAATGGCCCATTTGGCAATCCGGCCCGTCGCGTCGCGGTTGTTTATAATATCGTTAAGTGGTACTTCCGAGGCTACCGTTATCGAACACTCTTGAAAGTAGTGTCACAGCTTCCGGGATGCCATAAATACCGCGTAAGCTATCTTTTGATAATGCGGGTACCGTGATTTGCATGGAGTAAGGACAGTGGACACATAGTAAACCGGCTTTTGAAGGGGGAATTTGTGTCTGTCCACTTCTCGCTCGATGACGAGGACTGCGCTTACTACTTGATGAGTTGCCGCAATGTATAATAGCATTGGTTCGCCAATGTTTGGCGCGGCCAGGACTGGGTTTGTTGCCAATATGGCTTTTATTTCGTTGAGTCCGGCCGTGGCGGCATCCGTCCACTCGAAGTGTTTGGTGCGCCGGAGGAGGCGATAAAGGGGTAATGTCTTTTCTCCCAAGCGGGAGATAAAGCGGCTTAGAGCCGCTACGCATCCGGTCAATTTTTGTATATGTTTGAGGTCTGTTGGGGTAGCCAACTGTGAAAATGCTCGGATTTTGGCCGGATTAGCTTCAATACCTCTACTGGAGACAATGAATCCTGGGAGCTTTCCGGCTGGTATGCCAAAAACGCATTTTTCCGGGTTGAGCTTGATGTCATATGTTCGGAGGTTATCGAATGTGAGCCTCAAGTCGTCTACTAGAGATTCGACATGCTTGGTTTTGATGACCACGTCATCTACGTATGCCTTCACTGTTTTGCTAATATGGTTTGCCAGACATGTCTGAATCATGCGCTGATATGTTGCGCCGGCGTTTTTGAGCCCGAAGGGCATTGTGTTGAAGCAGAATGGGCCGTATGGTGTGATGAATGCCGTTGCGGCTTGGTCTGGCTCTGCCATTTTAATTTGATGGTAGCTGGAGTATGCGTCGAGGAAACACAATGAATCGTGTCCTGCGGTAGCATCGATGATTTGATCGATGCGGGGGAGGGGGAAGGGATCCTTTGGGCAGACCTTGTTAAGGTCCTTAAAATCAACGCACAAGCGCCAGGATTTGTCCTTCTTTGGTACCATCACCAGGTTTGCTAGCCAGTCCGGATGTTTTATGTCTCTGATGAATCCGGCCTCCAAAAGCTTGGCTAGTTCCTCTCCCATGGCTTCTCTCTTAGGTTCGGAGAAACGCCGAAGAGCCTGCTTGACTGGCTTGAATCCTTTTAGGATATTTAGGCTGTGCTCGGCCAGCCTGCGTGGGATTCCTGGCATGTCTGAAGGGTGCCAGGCAAAAATGTCCCAGTTCTCGCGTAGGAACTCTCGCAGTGCGGCGTCGACATCAGGGTTTAATTGTGCCCCGATGGAAGCTGTTTTTGTAGGGTCCATTGGATGGACTTGGAATTTGACTATTTCTTCTGCCGGTTTAAAGGAGGTGGACTTGGATCTTTTATCGAGTATCACGTCGTCCCTATTCACCGTGGAGCGCAGCGCAGTTAGTTCCTCGGCCGCTAGGGCTTCGGATAGTGCCTCAAGGGCCAGTGCGGCTGTCTTATTTTTGGCGCAGAGTGCTATGTCCGGATCACTAGCAAGAGTGATGATTCCGTTGGGCCCGGGCATTTTGAGCTTCATGTACCCGTAATGGGGTATGGCTTGGAAGATTGTAAACGCCTCCCGCCCTAATAGAGCGTGGTATCCGCTGCTGAACGGGGCCACTTGGAATGTAATTTCTTCGGACCTGTAATTATCTGGCATGCCGAATACCACATCAAGTGTGATTTTCCCAGCATAGCGTGCTTCCCGACTGGGGATGATTCCTCTAAAGGTTGTGCTACTTTGCTCAATGCGGCTCCAGTCTGTTTCCATCTTTTGAAGAGTTTCCTCATAGATGAGGTTTAATCCGCTGCGGCCGTCCATAAGTACCTTGGTGAGTCGAAAGCCGTCCACGATTGGACTGAGGACCAGTGCGGCTGGTGCTCGGGCTATTCAGAATTTAGGTTCGTCACTGGCATTGAAGGTAATAGCCGTGTCACTCCAAGGATTTATTTCTGCTATGTGGCAGATTTTGGCCATGTTGCGGAGTGTTCGCTTGCATCTATTATTTGACGCGAAGGTCTCAAATACCGTTAACACCGTATTGTTGTCCACGGGATGGTGCTCTGTGGTATTTGGGAGGAGTAGATCCTCACCACTTTTGGCCACCTGCCGGAGTATCCAACATGCTCTAAGGTTGTGCGTTGGTATTGCATCCGCTGTACTATGAATTTTGCAGGGTCCGTTGAGCCATCCCTCCAGTACGGTTCCTTGCCTCGTAGAGGGCTTTTGCTTTTTGGTAGTTAACCCAGGTGTATTGTGATAATGCACCCTTTTATTTCGGACTGGGTTTGTATTCAGGGCCGGATTATCCCAAAATTTTATTTCGGTTTTCCAGGCGCTTTCCATCGCACAGTACTTTCGTACTATGGACACCAAGTCGGCAAAGCGTGTAATTTCGCGGCGACTTATGGCGTTGAGGATTCCCTTGTCTGTGCAATTATTGCAGAAGAATGAAACTGCGTCTTCCTCGCGGCAGTCCTTTATCCTGTTCACGACCAGGAGGAATCTGGCCCAGTAATGGTGTACTGTTTCTTCGGGCTCTTGCCTAATTTGGGATAGATCGCTTATGTTTGGGTGGGTGGGTGGAATTGAACCTGAATCCTCACCCAATCTGAGACTAAGGGGCCAAGGAGTTTCTGAACTCGGAAGTTTGGATTCTTGGATGTTTTCCAATAAATCTAGCCTGCTCCCTGACTCTAGGTTTAGGTCTTGAGTGACGTCCTCTCCTCCGCGGGTATCCGGCTTGGAGGGATCAAGAATCCGGACATAGCTAGTCCTTAAGATAGATGAAGGGTTGCCGCATTGTTCCTCCACCACTGCAACGTGATGGGTGACCTGGGGAGAGTTGATCTCTCTCAGATCGGGTTTAGGCCCAATCTGATCATAGTCTGTAGCTACTCCCAGGGCGGCGATGTGATCCAAGAGCTCATTCAGGGAAGAGAGCTCCATTGGATCTAACTGCTCGGCGAGTTCGGAGTTGACGTGAAGATTGCTTTCGATGACCCGAGAAGTCATCGTCGGCGCAGCGGCCGAACAGGCGGTCATAAGAAAACCACCTAGCCGGAGAGTTTGGCCGATAGCCAAAGCTCCCTTAGCAATAGTGTCGTCTTTAAAGACGGGATGAGACATCCTTCTTGGTGGCGATGGCACAGCGGAACTCTCAATGAAAGCACCAATGTCGGTGTCAAAACCGGCGGATCTCGGGTAGGGGGTCCCGAACTGTGCATCTAGGCCAGATGGTAACAGGAGGCAGGGGACATAATGTTTTACCCAGGTTCGGGGCCTCTTGATGGAGGTAAAACCCTACGTCCTGCTTGATTGATATTGATGATATGGGTAGTACAAGAGTATATCTACCACGAGATCAGAGAGGCTAAACCCTAGAGGCTAGCCTATGGTATGATTGTATGTTGTGATTGTTGTCCTACGGACTAAAACCCTTCGGTTTATATAGACACCGGAGAGGGTTAGGGTTACACAAGGTCGGTTACAAAGGAGGAGATATCCATATCCGTATTGCCTAGCTTGCCTTCCACGCCAAGTAGAGTCTCATCCGGACACGAGACGAAGTCTTCAATCTTGTATCTTCGTAGTCTAACAGTCTGGCCGAAGGATATAGTCCGGCTGTCCGAAGACCCCCTAATCCAGGACTCCCTCAGGGAGGAAAGTAGAACTTGATGAGGTAGTTGTACCTTCTCTCGAATTAGTAAGTAGTTCATCACTGAAATCAGTTCCAGCGATACCTACACCAATTAGTGAGGAAGCTAATGATGATGATCATGAAACTTCAGATCAAGTTACTACCGAACCTCGTAGGTCAACCAGAGTACGTTCCGCACCAGAGTGGTACGGTAATCCTGTTCTAGAAGTCATGTTACTAGACCATGACGAACCTGTGAACTATGAGGAAGCGATGATGAGCCCAGATTCCACAAATTGGATTGAGGCCATGAAATCTGAGATGGGATCCATGTATGAGAACAAAGTATGGACTTTGGTTGACTTGCCCGATGATCGGCAAGCCATAGAGAATAAATGGATCTTCAAGAAGAAGACTAACGCTGATGGTAATATTACTATCTACAAAGCTCGACTTGTTGCAAAAGGTTTTCGACAAGTTCAAGGAGTTGACTACGATGAGACCATCTCACCTGTAGCGATGCTTAAGTCTGTCCAAATCATGTTAGCAATTGCCACATTTTATGATTATGAAATTTGGCAAATGGATGTCAAAACTGCATTCCTTAATGGATTTCTTAAAGAAGAGTTGTATATGATGCAACCAGAAGGTTTTGTCGATCCTAAGGGTGCTAACAAAGTGTGCAAGCTCCAGCGATTCATTTAAGGACTAGTACAAGCCTCTCGGAGTTGGAATATACGCTTTGATAGTGTGATCAAAGCATATGATTTTATACAGACTTTTGGAGAAGCCTGTATTTACAAGAAAGTGAGTGGGAGCTCTGTAGCATTTCTAATATTATATGTGGATGATATATTGTTGATTGGAAATGATACAGAATTTCTGGATAGCATAAAAGGATACTTGAATAAGAATTTTTCAATGAAAAACCTCGGTGAAGCTGCTTATATATTGGCCATCAAGATCTATAGAGATAGATCAAGACGCTTAATTGGACTTTCACAAAGCACATACCTTGATAAAGTTTTGAAGAAGTTCAAAATGGATCAGTCAAAGAAAGGGTTCTTGCCTGTGTTACAAGGTGTGAAGTTGAGTCAGACTCAATGCCCGACCACTTCAGAAGATAGAGAGAAAATGAAAGTCATTACCAATGCCTCAGCCATAGGTTCTATCATGTATGCAATGTTGTGTACCAGACCTGATGTGTGCCTTCCTATAAGTTTAGCAGGGAGGTACCAAAGTAATCCATGAGTGGATCACTGGACAGCAGTCAAGAACATCCTGAAATACATGAAAAGGACTGAGGATGTGTTTCTTGTTTATGGAGGTGACAAAGAGCTTGTCGTAAATGGTTACGTCAATGCTAAGCTTTGACACAGATTCGGATGACTCTAAGTCACAAACCGGATATGTATTTATATTGAATGGTGGAGCTGTCAGTTGGTGCAGTTCCAAGCAGAGCATCGTGGCGGGATCTACGTGTGAAGCGGAGTACATAGCTACTTTGGAAGCAGCAAATGAAGGAGTCTGGATGAAGGAGTTCATATCCGATCTAGGTGTAATACCTAGTGCATCGGGTCCAATGAAAATCTTTTGTGACAATACTGGAGAAATTGCCTTAGCGAAGGAATCCAGATTTCACGAGAGAACCAAACACATCAAGAGACGCTTCAACTCCATCCGCAATCAAGTGAATGAGGGAGACATAGAGATTTGCAAAATACATACGGATCTGAATGTTGCAGACACGTTGACTAGGCCTCTTCCACGAACAAAACATGATCAGCACCAAAAGTCCATGGTTGTTAGAATCATTACAATGTAATCTAGATTATTGACTCTAGTGCAAGTGGGAGACTGAAGGAAATATGCCCTAGAGGCAATAATAAAGTTGTTATTTATATTTCTGTATATCATGATAAATGTTTATTATTCATGCTAGAATTGTATTAACCGGAAACTTGATACATGTGTGAATACATAGACAAAACAAAGTGTCCCTAGTACGCCTCTACTTGACTAGCTCATTAATCAAAGATGGTTAAGTTTCCTAACCATACACATGTGTTGTCATTTGATGAACGGGATCACATCATTAGGATAATGATGTGATGAACAAGACCCATCCATTAGCTTAGCATAATGATCGTTAAGTTTTATTGCTATTGCTTTCTTCATGACTTATACATATTCCTTTGACTATGAGATTATGCATCTCCCGAATATCGGAGGAACAAATTGTGTGCTATCAAATGTCACAATGTAACTAGGTGATTATAAAGATGCTCTACAGGTGTCTCCGAAGGTGTTTGTTGGGTTGGGATAGCTCGAGATTAGGATTTGTCACTCCGAGTATCGGAGAGGTATCTGTAGGCCCTCTCGGTAATGCACATCACAATAAGCCTTGCAAGCAATGTGACTAATGAGTTAGTTGCGGGATGATGCATTATAGAACGAGTAAAGAGACTTGCCGGTAACGAGATTGAACTAGGTATGAAGATACCGACGATCGAATCTTGGGCAAGTAACATACCAATGACAAAGGGAATGACGATGTTGTCATTGCGGTTTGACCGATAAAGATCTTCGAAGAATATGTAGGAACCAATATGAGCATCCAGGTTCCATTGTTGGTTATTGATCGGAGATGTGTCTCGGTCATGTCTACATAGTTCTCAAACCAGTAGGGACTGCACGCTTAACTTTAGATGACGATTTGTATTATGAGTTATGTGTTTTGGTGACCGAATATTGTTCGGAGTCCCGGATGATATCACAGACATGACGAGGAGTCTTGAAATGGTCGAGAGGTAAAGATTAATATATTGGACGATGGTATTCGGACACCAGAATGGTTCCGGAGCGTTTCGGGTATTTTTCGGAGTACCTGGAGGTTACCGTAACCCCCTGGCAAAGTAATGGGACAACATGGGCCATAGGGGAGAGAGAGGGGAGCCCACAAGGGGTGCCCCCCATGGGCTGTCCTAATTGGACAAGGGGAAGGGGCGCGGCCCCATTTTCCTTCCCCCTCTTCCTCTCCTTCCCCCTTTCCCCCTCCGAAAGAAGGAAGGGGGCGACTTGAACTAGGAGTCCTAGTCGGTCTCCCCCCCATGGCGCGCCCCCATAGGTCGGCCTCCTCCCCTCCTCCTTTATATACGGGGGCAGGGGGCACCCCAAAGCACATCAATTGTTCTCTTAGCCGTGTACGGTGCCCCCTCCACAGTTTACTTCTTTGGTCATACCGTCGTAGTGCTTAGGCGAAGCCCTGCGTGGATCACATCACCATCACCGTCACCACGCCGTCGTGCTGACGAAACTCTCCCTCGACACTTTGCTAGATCAATAGTTTGAGGGACATCATCGAGCTGAACATGTGTAGAACTTGGAGGTGTCGTACGTTTGGTACTTGATTGGTTGGATCGTGAAGATGTTTGACTACATCGACCGCGTTAAGTTAACAATTCTGCTTTCGGTCTACGAGGGTACATGGACACACACTCCCCTTCTCGTTGCTATGCATCTCCTATATAGATCTTGCATGATCGTAGGAATTTTTTTGAAATTGCATGCTATGTTCCCCAATAGTGGACCCCTCATAATGTCAAGGTCAAGAATTGGCTACTCCAAGACTCTACATTTTTGGTTTACTCATCCAAGATCACATTGAGTCCCTTAGGAAAGCCAATACTATTTAAAGGGGATGAGGTATTGTTGATGAGGTTGTTGCTCAAGTGCTTAGTGATATTGCTCCAAAAACCCTCAGTCAATTTCTCAAAACACATCTTTCCAAAACCCTAATTCCCTATCTTGGTCCCACCAAAATCTTGCATCCGGACCCACCAAGATGACCACTACCATTGCTACTACCAAACCTTAGCAATTTGGTTTAACCAAAAAGGATCTCGGTCCCACCGAGATGGCATTGCCAAGTTTCTGTGATGACATTTTTTCACTTCGGAATCACCGAGTTGAAACAATCGAAAATTCCAAGATTGAGTTCTACCCTAGCCATTGCACTTCGGTCCCACTGAGTTGTTCCACTTCAGTCCCACCAATTAAAAAGCCCAACGTTCATATCTTTTACACTAACCGGTATCATCGAGTTTTATATTAGGTCTCACCGATTTTGGGTCAAAAGTGTGTAACGGTTCGATTTTGGGTGAAGGTTATTTATACCCCTCCACCCCACCTACTCTCTAAGAGAGCCATCAGAACGAAACAAAACTTCCACCATTCATTTTCTGAGAGAGAATCACCTACTCATGTGTTGAGATCAAGAGATTCCATTCCTACCATTTGAACCTTGATTTATAGCCTCTTCAATTTGCTTTCCACTCCAATCCTTCTCCTACCCAAGCCAAATATGTGTGAGAGAGATTGAGTGTTGAGGAGACTATCATTTGAAGCACAAGAGCAAGGAGTTCATCACCAACACAACATCTATTACTTTTTGGAGAGAGGTGTCTCCTAGATTTGTTAGGTGTCACTTGGGAGCCTCCAAGATCATATCGAGTTGAACCAAGGAGTTTGTAAGGGCAAAGATCGCCTACGTCGTGAAGATCTACCTGAGTGAGGCTAGTCCTTCGTGGATGTAAGACATGGTGGAATAGACAAGGTTGCTTCTTCGTGGTGGGTGGAGCCCACCGTGGACTCGTGCAACCATTACCCTCCATGGGTTGAAGTCTCCATCAACGTGGGCGTATGATAGCACTACCTACCGGAACCAAGCCAAAAATCATCGTGTCTTCATTGCGTTTGAAATCTCCAATCCCTCCTTTACGTTTATATGAAAAGTCTTTACTTTCCGCTGCACAACTCTTAGACTTGGATGCGTAGGGTGTATTTGACTTGGTAGAATTGCAAAAACTTGCACACAACTAAAACTGGGAAAAGGATAAGTTTTATTGTGTCAAGTAATTTAATCACCCCCCCTCTAGACTTACTTTTGATCCTATAGTCTCCTGGTGATTCCTTCGTCCTCCATTCTTCTTCCATTCCATTTCCACAAGTGATTTCTTCCCTTTTTAGCCCAGTTCTGTGGAAACACATCAAAGAGAGGATTTGTGGAATTCGCTGCATTCATTAGTCATTAGTACCAATATCAGAGCGAATATCTCCTTTTAATTGAAATATATTGATTTAAACAAAGGAGAAATGAGTGTAAAAATATCACTCATCATCCACCTTGGTAAGCCACCTCTGGTGCATAGCCCCATCAGTAACAACATATCCATGCATATTGTAACCCCTCACACAAGGTGTTTTTCTCGCATCAATCAAAGCAAAAAAAATAAGAGTAGGGTATTACCTCCAAGATGGGGGCCCGAACTTGGGTAACCCCCTCGTGTGCGATCCCTTTTGGTACTTCCGGTCATGCGCTCCACCCTGCGGGGACTACTGGTGGTTTCCCGTACCATCGCTTGCAGCTTTCTGGCAATTTCTCTCTCCTAGTAAAACATGTAAACTATGAGTAACAAGACAAATGATGCAAATATGTGAAGTTTATCATTGTCTTTACCACTAGCTCATCACCGGGACAACTATGCAACTATCTTTTTATCCTTAATGGGAACACAATACAAAGGTTTTCCACTTTTTGTCACTGCGGTAGACTGCCTACAAGATTGAACCCAACCAACATACCCAACCCCCTCTAGGAGATCATTCGTCTGGACATAGTTAGTGCATGACTAATAGATTGGAGTGCATATACGTATACAAATTATGCGGAAAGGAACTAATGTGAATCCCAACATAAACAATGTATAGATAAGATCATAAAGTAAGAGTTCATCACACCACAATAAACACAGCATAAAGATTACATCAGATAGATCACAATCATGTAGGGCGGCTCATGTGACCATCATATTGAAGAACAAGTGAGAGAGATGGCCATCTAGCTGTTGTTATGGACTCATAGTCCAAGGAGGGCTCACTGATAAGCATGGCGGCATCAAAGATGATGAAGATGGCTCCAGTTATGGATCGCCCTCTGGCGGAATACAGGAGCAGGCCCCTAGATTGGATGATGAGGACATCAATACCATTGTTACACCCACAGCCCCTGCTGCTATACATACTGGACCAATTACTAGAGCTCGCGCACGCCAATTAAATTTCCAGGTACTTCCGTTTCTTGGTAACGATTCTAATGTTCATGAGAATATGATGTTGCCTAAATTGGATACATTTGTTTTGCTTACAAATGAAGGGCCTAGCTCGGACAAGAAAGATGAACCTTGGAGTAAGTTCAAGCATGGAGATGATGGCGTGCGCAAGGGGAACAAGAATGGAGTTAATTGATGATTCCAGGACTTTGAAGCCACCATAATGAGTGCATGAAGCCTTTCACGAAATATACAAGATGCCACATCATAAATTTCGTCCAGAGGCTATTCTAGGTGCTACGTCACCTTATTTTTGGGCCAGGCCCATGTAATTTCGAAATACTTGATTATAATCTGTTTTTTGAGTTCGTATGTGTGGGGAAACAAGAGTTAGGGTTGGTTTCAGACCCCTCCTCCAAGGGCCACTAAATTCCCCCCTCTCTCCTCCATATATACAGCCCTTAGGGCATCGTTTAGACTTTGGGGTTTGTTTAGATTAAAAGTTCGCCATAGCTACAACTTCGCGTACTTCGTTTGTGTTCAATGACCAGACAAAGGCGTCACAGAACCCCACCTTCATTAATAAAGCATTCCTCTTATATTTGCAATATCCAAATTGCAATCTTAGTAACTTGCTTGGTCTACTTTTGCTCGCAGGAAACAGACCCTCGTGGTTAGGTTGATCGTGCTCCGACGTGGTCAATAACCCATCGGAAGTTGGTTTAGCGATTGCTAAGGCACGACGTCTCACACGTTCGTAGTCTGATCATCAAGTTCGACTCCCATAGAAAATGATAGCCACCATATCATCGAAACATCGGGACACCTTCACCTCTATCAAGTGGTATCAGATTTTCAGGTTTCTCGGCGAGATTTTACAGTTTTTTCGTAGTTTATATCGAGTATGTTCTTCATACCTATAGTCCACGAAAAAGCCACAAAAAAATTAGGGTTAGTTCATCATATCCGAACCAATCCGAGCCTTTGCATAATCTTTTTAGGGTTTTTGCTTTGTTGAATTTGCGGTTGCATCGTCGTGTCTAGTTGCTGGTCTTAGCGTCTAGTCTTTTAGAGTTTCGAGTTATGGTCATAAGTTGTCACGCCACCGCCGCACCATCATCATCGCCCCTGCCATCTACCACCACCGCTTATCCGCCACCGACCCGTATCCATATACCACCACCAAACCGTATCCATATACCACCACCGATCCGTATTTATATACCACCATCGCTGCCATATACAAACACCACAGCCATATCCTACCACGATATATCCACCACCAATTCGAGTTCCTTTCATATTAGGTTTGTTTTCGAGATCCATCTAATTTCCGATTCGTGTTTCCTTGCCTGAGTAGGTTTCGAAAAAAAAGAGTCTGGAGACCCCGGGGCAGTTTTTAGGCCAAAATTTTCGCACGCAAAAATATTTTTTCCCTATCCTATTTTTACGCTTTTCTGAGTCTTTTGAGCCACGTGCCATCATAGTGATTTTTTGTCGCACTTTTTCGCCGTCGCTGCCCTGATTTCTGAAAAAAGTCAACTTTTTTCGTGCCCATCCTGTCAGTTTGACCTGGGAAGAGTTTTGAGACACTCGCCATTATAGTGATTTTTCGCAAAAGAAAGAGGAGCGCAAAAAAAAAGAGGAGCGCCAAAAAAACAAAGCGAAAAAATTCCAGAGTGTGCTTTTCCCTTGTTTACGTGCCACGCCGTGATTTTGTTCGTGTTCTAGGCTCGCGTCTCTTGTACGGTCTAGCCTAGGACTAGCACAGTACCGTCGTTGAGCGTTTTTTCAACTTTGCATATCTGAATTGATTATTGCTGAGCCTTTTTGCTACCATATTATAAGCCTTCCTAGCTCCACATACATCTACGTCGTGCGTTTGACTTTCCCTGGTAATCGCTCTATCCAAGGTTTGAGAGTTTTGACTACAACGGCTGCTGATCATTGCCCGCTGCTGGGTAAGAACTGGTAAGAATTTTAGATTTGCTTGACGGATTTGTGACACCCACCACCACCTCTTGTTAGTAGTCTGTAGGATCATATTCTTGTGTGTTTCAATTGCTACTAACCATGGTAGTAGGATCACAAGCCGACGAGATTGACTGGGAGAACTTGACAAACAACACGTCGCCTTCCAAATCAAGTGGGACGGGCACTGCGCATTCCCCTTGAGCCTGGTCAAAATTATGGTGCCGCTATTGATGCTTCTGTAGCTCCTGCTGCTACTGCAGAGGTGGAGGACCATTACGAGGATGAGGTTGATCAAAATCAGAACTACATGCAACCACCAGCTCCACCGCCACAAGGTCGTCCTCATGCATATCATCGCATTGGTAGGGCTGCACAACCACCTGAGGTACGAGATCATGACCATCTTCCTAAACTAAAATTGAATATTCCACCATTTGAGGGTAGATATGTTCCTGATATATATCTTACTTGGGAGTTAGAAACTAAACAACGTTTTACATGTTTACAATATCCTGAGGAGAGACGTGTTCCGGCTGCTGTTTGTGCTTTCACTAGTTTTGCATGTGTTTGGTGGTCTGAACATTGTAGATTATATCCTATTCCAGCTACTTAGGCTCCTTTAAAAACTGTTATGCGTACTCGTTGGGTTCCACCATATTATCAACGTGAATTACTTCAAAAATTGCAATGCTTAAGACAAGGAAAAAATTCTGTAAAAGAATATTATCAGGAATTACAAACCGCCATGATTCGATGTGGTATTGTTGAGGAGAATGAACCTATGCTTGTACATTTTATGGGTGGATTAAATAGGGAGATTCAGACCATTCTAGAGTATAAAGAATATAATAATATCACTCGTTTATTCCATCTTGCTTGCAAAGCTGAACATGAAGTGCTGGATCGACATGCATTGGCGCGAACTGAATTTTCTGCAGGTCGACCTTCATCATGGACACCGCGTGCATCCTCTACTTCCACATGTTCTGCTGCACCGGTGCCTCCGTCAGTTGCCACAGCCAACCATGATACAAGAAAGTAGGCACAACCACCACTATCTGCCAAGAGCACACCTTCTGGGCCTGCACGGAGTTCTTCTTCATCCATGGCATCAACAGGGCAAACACATGATATTATTTGTCGTTGTTGCAAGGGTGGAGGTCATTATGCGAGACAATGCCCATCTAAGCGTGTGATGATTGTTACTGAGGATGGTGGGTATGAGTCCGCTAGTGACTATGATGAGGAGACTTTGGCTCTTATTACAAGTGAAGAACACGGTGGAGATGATTCTGATCATGAGACGCAATACATGGCTGCTAAAGATGCTGACGGGTATGAATGTTTAGTTGCTCAATGTGTTTTGAGTGTGCAGGTTACACAAGCTGCGCAAAATCAAAGACATAATTTGTTCCATACAAAGGGGTTTGTGAAGAAACGTTCTATTCGCGTCATCATAGATGGAGGGAGCTGCAACAACTTGGCTAGCATGGAGATGGTGGAGAAGCTATCTCTCACCACAAGACCACACCACATCCTTACTACATCCAATGGTTCAACAACAACGGCAAGGTTAAGGTAACACGTATTGTTCATGTGCATTTTAGTATCTCTACATATGCTGATTATGTTGATTGTGATGTGGTACCTATCCAAGCATGTTCCTTATTACTTGGTAGACCATGGCAATTTGATAAAAATTGTGTACACCATGGTAGAAACAATCAGTATACTCTTGTTCATAAGGACAAAAATATTACTTTGCTTCCTATGACTCCTAATTCCATTTTGAAAGATGATATTAATAGAGCTAATAAAGCAAAACAGGAGAAACATAAGAGTGAAAATCAGATTGTGGCAAAAGAATTTGAGCAACAAATGAAGCCTAATAATAAACCATCTAGTGTTGCTTCTGAAATTAAATTGAAAAGTGGATGTTTACTTGCCACCAAATCTGATATTGATGATCTAGATTTCAACAAATCTGTTTGCTATGCTTTTGTGTGCAAAGAGGCGTTATTTTCTTTCGAGGATGTACCTTCCTCTTTGCCTCTTGCTGCCACTAACATTTTGCAGGAGTTCGCTGACGTCTTTCCACAAGACATGCCACCGGGATTACCACCTATTCGAGGGATTGAGCATCGGATTGACTTAAGTCCCGGTGCTTCGCTGCCTAACCGTGCGCCATACCGTACCAATCCAGAGGAGATGAAGGAGATTATGCGTCAAGTACAGGAGCTGCTCGACAAAGGTTATATACGCGAATCTCTTAGTCCTTGTGCTGTTCCTATTATACTAGTGCCAAAAAAGGATGGTACGTCGCGTATGTGTGTTGATTATAGAGGCATTAATAATATTACTATTCGTTATCGTCATCCTATTCCTAGGCTAGATGACATGCTTGATGAATTGAGTGGCTCTACAATATTCTCCAAAGTTGATTTGCGTAGTGGATACCATCAAATCCGTATGAAATTGGGAGATGAATGGAAAACAACATTTAATACTAAGTTTAGATTATATGAGTGGTTAGTCATGACTTTTGGGTTAACTAATGCACCTAGTACTTTCATGAGATTAATGAACGAAATTTTACGTGCTTTCATTGGATGATTTGTGGTAGTCTATTTTGATGATATACTGATTTATAGCAGATCTTTGGAGGAACATTTGGAACATTTACGTGTTGTTTTTATTGCTCTACGTGATGCACGTTTGTTTGGTACCTTGGGAAGTGCACTGTCGGTGTCAAAACCGGCGGATCTCGGGTAGGCGGTCCCGAAATGTGCGTCTAAGGCGGATGGTAATAGGAGGCAGGGAACACGATGTTTTACCCAGGTTTGGGCCCTCTTGATGGAGGTAAAACACTACGTCCTGCTTGATTAATATTGATGATAGGGGTAGTACAAGAGTAGATCTACCACGAGATCAGAGAGGCTAAACCCTAGAAGCTAGCCTATGGTATGATTGTATGTTGTAGTTCTATCGACTAGCCTGGCCTCGGTTTATATAATGCACCAGAGGCCTAGGATAACAAGAGTCCTAGACGAATACGCCGGTGGGGAGGAGTCCTTGTCTTGATCACCAAGTCTTGTGGAATCTTCCATGTATGCGGCAGCTGTCCGAACTGGCCCATGAGTATACGGCCATGGGGGTCCTCGGCCCAATCTAACAGATCGGGAGATGACGTGTTGAGTACCCCCTAGTCCAGGACACCGTCAGTAGCCCCCTGAACCGACCGAGTATCTTTTCTTTGCTATGGTGTTACTCCATAGGGAATTGAAGTTGATAAAGCCAAGATTGAAGCTATTGAGAGTTGGCCGCAGCCCAAAACGGTCACACAAGTGAGGAGTTTTCTTGGCCTCGCTGGATTCTATAGGCGTTTTGTGAGAGATTTTAGCACCATTGCTGCACCTCTCAATGAGCTTACAAAGAAGGATTTACCTTTCGTTTGGGGTACCGCACAGGAAGAAGCTGATACGTCTTCGTCGTATCTATAATTTGTTATTGTTCCATGCCAATATTCTACAACTTTTATATAATTTTGGCAACTTTATATACTTTTTTGGGACTAACATATTGATACAGTGCCTAGTGCTAGTTCCTGTTTGTTGCATGTTTTTTTGTTTCGCAGAAAATCCATATCAAACGGAGTCCAAATGGGATAAAAACAGACGCAGAATACTTTTGGAATATTTGTGAAACGTGGGAAAAGAATCAACACGAGACAGTGCCCGAGGGAGCCACGAGGCAGGGGGCGCGCCCCTGACCCTCGTGGGCCCCCCTTTAGGCAGTTGTTGCTCTTCTTTGGCCGCAAGAAAGCTAATTTTCGGAAAAAAAATTGGGGCGAAGGTTTCAATCCAATCAGAGTTACAGATCTCCGGATATATAAGAAACGGTGAAAGGGCAGAATCCCAGAATGCAGAAACAGAGAGAGACAGATAGACAGATGCAATCTCGGAGGGGCTCTCACCCCTCCCATGCCATGGAGGCCATGGACCAGAGGGGAAATCCTTCTCCCTTCTAGGGAGAAGGTCAAGGAAGAAGAAGAAGGAGGGGGGCTCTCTCCCCATCGCTTTCGGTGGCGCCGGAACGCCGCTGGGGGCCATCATCATCACCGCAATCTACACCAACACCTCCGCCATCTTCACCAACATCTCCATCACCTTCCCCCCTCTCTCTACAGCGGTCCACTCTCCCGGAACCCGCTGTACCCTCTACTTGAACATGGTGCTTTATGCTTCATATTATTATCCAATGATGTGTGGCCATCCTATGATGTCTGAGTAGATTTTTGTTGTCCTATTGGTGGTTGATGAATTGCTATGATTGATTTAATTTGCTTGTGGTTATGTTGATGTCCTTTGGTGCCCATCATATGAGCGCGCGCGTGGATCACACCATAGGGTTAGTTGTATGTTGATAGGACTATGTATTGGAGGGCAAGAGTGACAGAAGCTTCAACCTAGCATAGAAATTGATGCATACAGGATTGAAGGGGGACCAATATATCTTAATGCTATGGTTGGGTTTTACCTTAATGAACGTTAGTAGTTGCGGATTCTTGCTAATAGTTCCAATCATAAGTGATAGAATTCCAAGTCAGGGATGACATGCTAGCAGTGGCCTCTCCCACATAAAACTTGCTATCAGTCTAGTAGAGTAGTCAATTTCTTAGGGACAATTTCGCAATGCCTACCACCACTTTTCCACACTCTCTATATTTACTTTATTGCTTCTTTATCTAAATAGCCCCTACTTTTTATTTACGCACTCTTTATTATCTTGCAAACCTATCCGAAAACACCTACAAAGTACTTCTAGTTTCATACTTGTTCTAGGTAAACGAACGTCAAGCGTGCGTAGAGTTGTATCGGTGGTCGATAGAACTTGAGGGAATATTTGTTCTACCTTTAGCTCATCATTGGGTTCGACACTCTTACTTATCGAAAGAGGCTACAATTGATCCCCTATACTTGTGGGTTATCAAGACCTTTTTCTGGCGCCGTTGCCAGGGAGTCATAGCGTGGGGTGAATATTCTCATGTGTGCTTGTTTCCTTTATCACTAAGTTTTTTTTATTTGCTGTTCTAAGTTGTTCTCTATCTTTAGTTATGGATATAGAACACGAAATACCAAAAAAAATAGGTTTACTTGCTACTCATGGAGATGGGAACCTCCTAAAACCCTCGATGCTCATTATGTGAAAGATATTATGTACTACTTTGATAATCCTAAGAAAACCCCATTCAATTATGTAACGGGAGACACGTTGGATCAACGTGAATACTTTAGGGACTATCGCTTGACTCAAAAAGGGAAACTATTATGGGATCAAATTCATATGTTGCATTTGTAATGCCCCGGACACACCCGCCGGTGGTTGTTACTCCTGGCGGGATCTAGACTAGCCCCACAGATCAATACTAGTCTTTTCTGCGCACTTTGTCCTCACTCGTGCGCACCCGGGAGAAACTTCCTGGTCGGTCACCCATCCTGACACTACTCCAAGTTGAGCACGCTTAACTTTGGAGTTCTGTCCGAACGGGCTTCCGGAAAAGAAGGAATTCCTTATTGATATGAGTAGTCTATCATCCCTAATAAGCTAGGCTATCACATACACCCCCACTCAGAGGAACCGACGTCCTCGTCGGGCCACAGGAACATTCCCTGTTGGCACATACGTCTGTGCTTCCAGTCCAGTACATGTGCCATGTTGTGTGCCACGACTGGTCACAAACGTCATGAACAACATGACCACGCACCTGTCTGCAACCATCTGCGTAACCGCGAGGGTCGACTCTGATACCAAATTGTAACGCCTCGGACACACCCGCCGGTGGTCGTTACTCCTGGCGGGATCTAGACTGGCCCCATAGATCAATACTAGTCTTTTCTGCGCACTTTGTCCTCACTCGTGCGCACCCGGGAGAAATTTCCCGGTTGGTCACCCATCCTGACACTACTCCAAGTTGAGCACTCTTAACTTTGGAGTTCTGTCCGAACGGGCTTCCGGAAAAGAAGGAATTCCTTATTGATATGAGTAGTCTATCATCCCTAATAAGCCAGGCTATCACAACATTGGTATGCTCGGGAACTGTGCTTGAGATATGACTATACTTGTTGCTCTAGGATGAAGGCTCCACACCTTCCCTTTTCATGCAAATTTAATGATGATAAAACCTTGGCATCTTATGATAATGGTATAGATGATTACTATGATGTGGAACAAATAGAAGAATTTGTTGCTTTTATGGGTGCTTATGAAATTGAATCTTTGTTTAAAGAGTGTGAAAATCTTAATGATGCTGTTTACAGACCTGAAAATTTTTCTATACTTAAATATTGCTATGAGAATTATGAATTCAATTCTGATATTGATGATTTTATTGATAGAGTCTCCGCTGTCCAAGAAGAGACTAATATTTTGCAGGAGTCTATGGAAGAAGAAATTAATGACATTGTGAGCTCATTGGATGAAAAAGATGAGGAGGAGAGCGAAGAACAAAAGGAGGAAGAGCGGATTGATCACCCGTGCCCACCTTCTAATGAGAGTAAGTCTTCAACTCATACATTGTTTAACTTCCCTTCGTGCTTACCGAAGGATGATTGCTATGATGATTGTTATGATCCCGTTGATTCTCTTGAAATATCCCTTTTTGATGATGCTTGCTATGCTTGTGGCCAAGATACCAATATGAATTATGCTTATGGAGATGAACTTGCTATAGTTCCTTATGTTAAACATGAAATTTTTTCTATTGCACCCACACATGATAGTCCTATTATCTTTTTGAATTCTTCCAACTACACTATATCGAAGAAGTTTGCCCTTATTAAGGATTATATTGATGGGTTGCCTTGTACCGTTGCACATGATGATTTTGGTAGATATAATATGCATGTGCTTGCTGCTCCTACTTGCAATTATTATGAGAGAGGAACTACATCTCCACCTCTCTATGTTTCCAACACGATAAAATTGCAAGAAACTATTTATACTATGCATTGGCCTTTACTATATGTGCATGAATTGTTCTTTTATGACATGCCGATGCATAGGAAGAGAGTTAGACTTCGTCATTGCTTGATATATGTTTCTTTGTGCTCACTACTAAATGCCAAATCATTGCTAATTCAAATTGGCTTTGATATACCTTGGGATCCGGGTGGATCCATTACTTGAGCACTATATGCCTAGCTTAATGGCTTTAAAGAAAGCGCTGCCAGGGAGACAAGCCGGAAGTTTTAGAGAGTCATTTATTTCTGTTGAGTGCTTTCATATAGTTTAAAAACAAAAAAAATAAAGAGGGGAACCCAAAACTTTTCAAAAAGGAAAGTGAAAGTGAGAGAAACAAACATTGTTGAAGTGGGGGGGGGCTCCTTGAACTTTGTTCATGCTCATGGAAACTTTGTGAATCTTTATTACAGAAACTTTTAAACAAAAATAAGTATCCCCTTGAACAATTCCATTGTATTATAAAAATAATGTGCCAAGGTTTGCCTTTAGGTTGTTTTAGATTACTTATTGGTTTGTGCGGTGCAGGACAGAAACTTTGTCTGTAGTGCGTGATTTTACATTTTTTACTGGAAAGGCAAACGGTTTTGAAACTTTTTGCACTGTATTTATATACAAATTGTTTATTTTTCCTAATTTTGGTAGAATTGTTGGAGTACCAGAGGTATGGTGAATCATCATATTATTACAGACTGTTCTGTTTTTGACAGATTCTGTTTTTGATGCATAGTTTGCTTGTTTTGATGAAACTATCGATTTATATCAGTGGATTAAGCCATGGAAAAGTTATATTGTAGTAGCTACAATGAAAAAACAAAATATTAATTGGTTTGCAATAGTAATTAGAGTAGTGATTTGCTTTATTATACTAACGGATCTTACCGAGTTTTCTGTTGAGTTTTATGTGATTGAAGTTTTCAAGTTTTGGGTGAGATCATGATGGATGAAGGAATAAGGAGTGGAAAGAGCCTAAGCTTGGGGATGCCCGAGTCACCCCAAGGAAATATTAAAGTACTCGCAAGCAACCAAGCTTGGGGATGCCCCGGGAGGCATCCCCTCTTTCTTCTAACGATCATCGGTAATTTCACTTGGAGCCATATTTTTATTCGTCACATGATATGCGTAAATCTTGGAGCGTCTTTTGCATTTAGTTTTCACTTTTATTTTATGCACCATGCTGGTATGAGATAGTCCATGGTTGATTTATATAATGCTCATTGCACTTCACTTATATCTTTTGAGTATGGCTTTATAGAATGCTTCATGTGCTTCACTTATATCATTTGAATTTGGATTGCCTGTTTCTCTTCACATAGAAAGCCGCCATTTTTAGAATGCTCTTTTGCTTCACTTATATTTGTTAGAGCATGGGCATATCTTTTGTATAAAGAATTAAACTCTCTTGCTTCACTTATACCTATTTAGAGAGATGACAGGAGCTGGTCATTCACATGGTTAGTCATAAAATCCTACATAAAACTTGTAGATCACTGAATATGAAATGTTTGATTCCTTGCAATAGTTTTAAGATATAAAGATGGTGATATTAGAGTCATGCTAGTGGGTAGTTGTGGATTGTAGAAATACTTGTGTTGAAGTTTGTGATTCCCGTAGCATGCACGTATGGTGAACTGTTATGTGATGACGTCGGAGCATGATTTATTTATTGATTGTCTTCCTTATGAGTGGCGGTCGGGGACGAGCGATGGTATTTTCCTACCAATCTACCCCCCTAGGAGCATGTGTGTAGTACTTTGTTTCGATGACTAATAGATTTTTTCAATAAGTATGTGAGTTCTTTATGACTAATGTTGAGTCCATGGATTATACGCACACTCACCCTTCCATCATTGCTAGCCTCTTTGGTACCGTGCATTACCCTTTCTCACCTTGAGAGTTGGTGCAAACTTCACCGGTGCATCCAAACCCCGTGATACGATACGCTCTATCACACATAAGCCTCCTTATATCTTCCTCAAAACAGCCACCATACCTACCTATTATGGCATTTCCATAGCCATTCCGAGATAATATTGCCATGCAACTTCCATCATCATCATATACATGACTTGAGCATTTATTGTCATATTGCTTTGCATGATCGTAAGATAGCTAGCATGATGTTTTCATGGCTTGTCCATTTTTTATGTCATTGCTACGCTAGATCATTGCACATCCTTGTACACCGCCGGAGGCATTCATATAGAGTCATATCTTTGTTCTAGTATCGAGTTGTAATATTGAGTTGTAAGTAAATAAAAGTGTGATGATCATCATTATTAGAACATTGTCCCATGTGAGGTTATCAAAATAAAAGAGGCCAAAGAAGGCCAAATAAAAAAAGAGGCCAAAGAAGCCCACCAAAAAAACAAAAACAAAATGAGAGAAAAAGAGAGAGAAAAGAGAGAAGGGACAATGTTACTATCATTTTACCACACTTGTGCTTCAAAGTAGCACCATGTTATGCATATAGAGTCTCATTGAGTTATCACTTTCATATACTAGTGGGAATTTTCATTATAGAACTTGGCTTGTATATTCTGATGATGGGCTTCCTCAAATGCCTGAGGTCTTCATGAGCAAGCAAGTTGGATGCACACCCACTTAGCTTCCAGTTTGAGCTTTCATACACTTATAGCTCTTAGTGCATCCATTGCATGGCAATCCCTACTCCTCACATTGACATCAATTGATGGGCATCTCCAGAGCCCATTGATTAGCCGCGTCGATGTGAGATTTTCTCCTTTTTGTCTTCTCCACACAACCTCCACCATCATATTCTATTCCACCCATAGTGCTATGTCCATGGCTCACGCTCATGTATTGGGTGAAAGTTGAAAATGTTTCAGAACGTCAAAAGTATGAAACAATTGCTTGGCTTGTCATCGGGGTTGTGCATGATTTGAATATTTTGTGTGGTGAAGATGGAGCATAGCCAAACCATATGATTTTGTAGGGATAACTATCTTTGACCATGTTATTTTGAAAATACATGATTGCTTTATTGGTATGCTTGAAGTATTATTGTCTTAATGTCAAATGATAGACTATTGATTTGAATCACCCGTGTATTAATATTCATGCCATGATTAGATTACATGATCAAGATTATGCTAGGTAGCATTCCACATCAAAAATTATCTTTTTTTATCATTTACCTACTCGAGGATGAGCGGGAATTAAGCTTGGGGATGCTGATACGTCTTTGTCGTATCTATAATTTTTTATTGTTCCATGCCAATATTCTACAACTTTTATGTACTTTTGGCAACTTTTTATACTACTTTTGGGACTAACATATTGATCCAGTGCCAGTTCCTGTTTGGTGCATGTTTTTTGTTTCACAGAAAATCCATATCAAACGGAGTCCAAACGAGATAAAAACGGACGAAGAATATTTTTGGAATATTTGTGAAATATGGGAAAAGAATCAACGCGAGACGGTGCCCGAGGGAGCCACGAGGCAGGGGGCGCGCCCCTGGCCCTCGTGGGCCCCCCATAAGGCGGTTGTTGCTCTTCTTTGGCCGCAAGAAAGCTAATTTTCGGGAGAAAAAACAAGGGAAGGTTTCAATCCAATCGGAATTACGGATCTCTGTATATATAAGAAACGGTGAAAGGGCAGAATCCCAGAACACAGAAACAGAGAGAGACAGAGAGACAGATCCAATCTCGGAGGGGCTCTCGCCCCTCCCATGCCATGGAGACCATGGACCAGAGAGTAAACCCTTCTCCCATCTAGGGAGAAGGTCAAGGAAAAAGAAGAACGAGGGGGCTCTCTCCCCCTCGCTTCCGGTGGCGCCGGAACGCCGCCGGGGGCCATCATCATCACCGCAATCTACACCAACACCTCCGCCATCTTCACCAACATCTCCATCACCTTCCCCCCTCTATCTACAGTGGTCCACTCTCCTGCAAACCGTTGTACCCTCTACTTGAACATGGTGCTTTATGCTTCATATTATTATCCAATGATGTGTTGCCATCCTATGATGTCTGAGTAGATTTTCGTTGTCCTATCGGTGGTTGATGAATTCCTATGATTGATTTAATTTTCTTGTGGTTATGTTGTTGTCCTTTGGTGCCCATCATATGAGCGCGCGCGTGGATCACACCATAGGGTTTGTTCTATGTTGATAGGACTATGTATTGGAGGGCAAGAGTGACAGAAGCTTCAACCTAGCATAGAAATTGATGCATACGGGATTGAAGGGGGGCCAATATATCTTAATGCTATGGTTGGGTTTTACCTTAATGAACGTTAGTAGTTGCGGATGCTTGCTAATAGTTCCAATCATAAGTGCATAGAATTCCAAGTCAGGGATGACATGCTAGAAGTGGCCTCTCCCACATAAAACTTGCTTTTGGTCTAGTAGAGTAGTCAATTGCTTAGGGACAATTTCGCAACGCCTACCACCACTTTTCCACACTCACTATATTTACTTTATTGCTTCTTTATCTAAACAGCCCCTAATTTTTATTTATGTGCTCTTTATTATCTTGCAAACCTATCCGAAAACACCGACAAAGTACTTCTAGTTTCATACTTGTTCTAGGTAAAGCGAACGTCAAGCGTGCGTAGAGTTGTATCGGTGGTCGACAGAACTTGAGGGAATATTTGTTCTACCTTTAGCTCCTCATTGGGTTCGACACTCTTACTTATCGAAAGAGGCTACAATTGATCCACTGTACTTGTGTGTTATCAGAAGCCTTCACGGTATTGAAAGATAAGTTGACACATGCTCCTTTACTCCAACTTCCTGATTTTAATAAGAATTTTGAGCTTGAATGTGATGCTAGTGGAATTGGATTAGGAGGTGTTATTACAAGATGGCAAACCTGTTGCATACTTTTCTGAAAAATTGAGTGGGCCTAGTCTGAATTATTCTACTTATGATAAAGAATTATATGCTCTTGTTTGGACTTTAGAAACATGGCAACATTATTTATGGCCCAAAGAATTTGTTATACATTCTGATCACGAATCATTGAAATATATTAAAAGTCAAGCTAAACTGAATCATAGACATGCTAAATGGGTTGAATTCATTGAGACTTTCCCTTATGTCATTAAACACAAGAAGGGTAAAGAAAATGTTATTGTTCATGCATTGTCTTGTCGCTATACTATGCTTTCACAACTTGACTTCAAAATATTTGGTTTGGAGACCATCAAAGATCAATATGTGCATGATGCTGATTTTAAAGATGTAATGCAGAATTGTAAAGAAGGAAGAACGTGGAACAAGTTTGTTGTTAATGATGGATTTGTGTTCCGTGCTGACAAGCTATGCATTCCAGCTAGCTCCGTTCGTCTTTTGTTGTTGCAGGAGGCGCATGGAGGAGGATTAATGGGACACTTTGGCATGAAGAAGACGGAGGACGTACTTGCTACACATTTCTTTTGGCCAAAGATGAGACGGGATGTTGAGCGTTTTGTTGCTCGCTGCACTACATGTCAAAAAGCTAAGTCATGACTCAATCCATATGGTTTATATATGCCTTTGCCTGTACCTACTATTCCTTGGGAGGATATATCTATGGACTTTGTTTTAGGTTTACCTCGAACAAAGAAGGGGAGGGATAGCATATTTGTTGTCGTGGATAGATTCTAGAAAATGGCACACTTTATACCATGTCATAAAAGCGATGATGCTGTTAATGTTGCTGATTTGTTCTTTCGTGAAATTATTCGCTTGCATGGTGTGCCAAATACTATTGTTTCATATCGTGATACTAAATTTCTTAGCCAGTTTCGGAGATGTTTATGGGTTAAGTTGGGGACTAAACTGCTTTTTAGTACTACTTGTCACCCCCAAACTGATGGACAAACTAAAGTAGTCAATAGAACATTGTCTACTATGCTTAGGGCTGTTTTGAATAATAATAAAAAAATGTGGGAAGAATGCTTGCCTCATATTGAATTTGCTTATAATCGTTCATTGCATTCTACTAGTAAGATGTGCCCTTTTGAAATTGTGTATGGTTTCCTACCTCATGCACCTATTGATTTGTTGCCTCTTCCATCTTCAGAGAAGCTTAATTTTGATGCTAAAGAACATACTGAATTGATTTTTAAAATGCATGAGTTAACTAAGGAAAACATTGAGCGTATGAATGCTAAACATAAACTTGCTGGAGATAAGGGTAGAAAACATGTTGTGTTTGCACCTGGAGATCTTGTTTGGTTACATTTGCATAAGGATAGATTTCCTAATTTGCGCAAATCAAAGCTAATGCCACGTGCTGATGGTCCTTTTAAGGTGTTAGAGAAAATAAATGATAATGCATATAAACTTGAGCTACCTGCAGATTTTGGGGTTAGTCCCACTTTTAACATTGCAGATTTGAAGCCTTATTTAGGTGAGGAAGATGAGCTTGCGTCGAGGACGACTTCATTTCAAGAAGGGGAGGATGACGAGGACATCATTACCATTGTTACACCCATAGCCCCTACTGTTATACATACTGGACCAATTACTAGAGCTCGCGCACGCCAATTAAATTACCAGGTACTTTCATTTCTTGGTAACGATTCTAATGTTCATGAGAATATGATGCTGCCTAAATTGGATACATTTGTTTTGCTTACAAATGAAGGGTCTAGCTTGGACAAGAAAGATGAACCTTGGAGCAAGTTCAAGCATGGAGATGATGGCGTGCGCAAGGGGAACAAGAACGGAGTTACAACTGATAATTCCAGGACTTTGAAGCCACCATAATGAGTGCATTAAGCCTTGGATGAAATATACAAGATGCCACTTCATAAATTTCGTCCAGAGGCTATTCTAGGTGTTGCGTCACCTTATTTTTGGGCCAGGCCCATGTAATTTGAAAATAATTGATTATAATATGTTTTTAGAGCCTGTATGTGTGGGCAAACAAGAGTTAGGGTTGGTTTCGGACCCCTCCTCCAAGGGCCACGAAATCCCTTCCTCCATATATATAGCCCTCCAGGCATCATTTAGACTTTGGGTTTTGTTTAGATTAAAAGTTCGCCATAACTGTAACTTCGCGTACTTCGTTTGTGTTCAACGACCAAACAAAGGCGTCACAGAACCCTACCTTCATTAATAAAGTTTTCCTCTTATATTCGCAATATCCAGATTGCAATATTTGTTTCTTGCTTGTTCTTCTTTTGCTCGCAGGAAACAAACCCTCGTGGTCATGTTGATCATGCTCCGGCGTGGTCAATAACCCCTCAGAAGTTGGTTTAGCGATTGCTAAGGCATGACGTCTCGCACATTCGTAGTCGGATCATCAAGGTCGACTCCCACAGAAAACAATAGCCACCATTTCATCGAAACATCAGGACACCTTCGCCTCTATCATTGGATCTCCACGGAACAAAGAGGTGACCGCGGCAAAAAAAACTCGATAAATGTGATGATGGTTTTCGGGGGTATATAAAGGCAGGAGCATCAGGAGATGATGGAATGGATCTCACTAGGTCCCATACGGTCCCACATCACTGTTGTAAGTGCATCTAGTGCCCCTTAGTGATTTTGGTGTATTGAAGACTTATAGGTTAAGGGACTGATGCGTTTGTCAGTGTACACATGTCTATAAGTTTATGATGAGTTTGATATTTACAGAGAAAGTCGACCCCCAAAAATGAAGTTCTTTGACTAAAGACTTTGGTTTTCTGAAGACTTTGAAAGTGACGAAATTGGTGTGATCCTGAAGACTTGGCATTCATTCGAGGAACATGAAGCGTGAAGACTTTTGTTCTCATAGTTTCATTTTCTCTTTCTTGAGTCATAGGAAACACCGTACTGTTAAAGGGGATCGAGGAAATACTAAGGAAAAATTTCCAAGTGATTCTCAACTCAAATCCTACACCTACCAATCCTTTCGAGTGAAGCCATTGGAAATCCCATACAGCTTAGTCAATTTCTTCAGTGACAGAGACGAAGTTCTTCTAGTCTCTGAGGAATTTGTTCTGACTGAGGAGTTAGGAATTCGCCAGTGCAGATTTCCTACACAGTGAGGAACATGATAGCCCTAGGGAATTTGATACTCAAAATTCCGACCGTTGTTATGCTATGCGCCAGCTGTCCCAAAATATCTACCCACCTAACAGTCATATCATTGAAGGGCATTTATGTCTTACCATGTCGGGCTGGTCCCTAGGCTATAAATAGCCGCCCCCTAAACCACTAGCTGGTTGGCTGCTCCGAGAGAAACTGACACTTGTCATTTGAGAACATCCCATCCTCTGAGGACTTTGAGTGAAAATCATCAAGTGAGGAAAACCCAAACCCAAACACCTACAAACCGAAAGTGATTGAGCATCACTGAAGAGATTGATCCTGCATGGATCCGACGCTTGGTACCTTTGAAGACTGTGCATCTTCTAGACGGTTAGGCGTCATGGTCTAGAGCATCCAAGAGGAAATTGTGGATCGCCGAGTGACCGAGTCTGTGAAGGTTTGGAAGTCACCGGAAGACTTACCACGAGTGATTGGGCGAGGTCTGTGTGACCTTAGCTCAAGGGGAATACGGTGAGGACTGAGTGTTCTGGACTGCGTGTTCAGGACTGGGTGTCCGGGACTGTGTGTCCTCAGGTTTAAATACCTTGCCGCCCTAACCAGACGTACAACTATCACAGCAGTTGGAACTAGTCTACCAAATCATTGTCTTCACCGAGCTAACTGGTTCCATTTCCTGAACCCTTCCATTTCCTCATTTCTGTGTTGTGAGCTTGTTCACATTTGTTTGAAGACTTTGACTGAAGACTTTCTCTATTTCCTCAGCTCAATTTCTTCAGTCTATTTGTCTTCATTCTGTTTTGTCCTGTGTTTACGCTTTCTGTACTCTGTGCTTGTTTTTCATCATGAAGACCATGCTTATGTTCTGTTATGTTTACATCAGAGTACTTATTCCGCTGCAATTAGTTCTTCACTCACGAATTTCCTCACCCGCAAATTCCTCAGTGAAGAATTCATAAAAATCGCCTATTCACCCCCCACTAGTCGATATAACACACTTTCAATTAGTATCAGAGCAAGGTGCTCCCTTGTTCTGTGTGACTTTGGTTTAACCGCCTGGATTTTAGTTATGTCGACCACAGGAATAAAGACTATGACATGCCCCATCTTTGACGGCCATGATTATCCCAAGTGAAAGGCCATGATGAAGAAGCGCCTCATGGCGATGAACAGCGAACTCTGGACCGTCACCGAAATAGGTCTTACTGACCTATGCAAGATGGCGGAGACTGATGATATTCGCAAGTACACGCTACTTAACCTCACGGCGAAGGACATCATCTACTCCAGCTTGTCACAAAACCAGTTCAGGAACGTTATGCATCTCAGCCATGTGAAACTCAGCTGGGACCGACTCTCTGAGGTCTGTGAAAGTCATCGATATCACCATGAACCCTGGTTCAAGGACTTCATGGAATCACGCAAGGCTATGACTTTCAATCCAGAATCATCATCCTCTGCACCATGCCTTATGGCAAAAGGTGCCAAGGTAACTGAATGCTACCTATCTGAGTCCAGTGATGATGAATCTGGTGATGAATTTGGATCCAGTTATGTCAAACTTGCTTCCCTTGCCACTAAACAACAAAGAGCTTTGGAAAAAGTTCAAAACATGCTAAATGAGAGCGATGATATGTTGGGTGAAGAAATGGATCATTCCAAAGCTTTGGCTGAAAGTCTTCAGGGACTCCAGTCCATGTTTGATAATCTTCAGAGTCATCATAACACTCTCCTATCTGATCATGAGAATCTTTCTTATGAATTTCTTCAAAGAAAGCAAGACCTTCAGCAGTTAAGAGTGAGTTATGAAGATCTTCAGAAGGAGCGTGATTCATTACTTGCTCAACAAATCAGCGCTACTCAGGAAGAATTTGTTCCTCCATGTTTGAAGTGCATTGAACGTGAAACTGCTAATTCTTCACCTGAATGCTCAAATACTTCCATTGCTGCAAATTCTTCAACTGCCTCTGCTATCACTAATTCCTCATATGAGGACATTGCTAATATCACTAATGATGCAGGGCTGAAGGAATTGTATATGACAGGCATGTACAAAAGCCTCAAAGGGCATCAGGCTCTTTGTGACGTGCTTAAAAAGCAGATCCTCAACGAGAACCCTAGGAAAGAGGGTATTGCCTTTGAGAGGAAACTCAATGCTAATGGGACCTACTGGAAACCTGAGCAGTATCCCAAAACCTCATGGGTTGCTGCAAAGGGACCTTCAGTGGATCCATCTACTTTATCTGGCTTTACATGTGAATCTTCATATTCTTCTGATGAGTCATTTGACTCCAACTATAAACTGTTCAAAAATCAGAATGGTGAAGTGTTTGCTAGATATGTTGGCACTAACTGTAGGAACGGTTCTCCTATGAAGAAAATCTGGGTTCCCAAAAGGTGCCTTGAAAATCTTCAGGTGAATGTCATCATGACACCACCTGTGAAGAATAGGAACCCCAGATCAAATTCTTCATATGGATCCAAGTCCTCATACGGACCAAACTCCTCACGTGGATCAAATTCCTCAAAAGGATCAAAGTCCTCATATGAACATCATCGTGCTAACCCGTCTATTTCGCAGGGAAGATCTAAGGATTATGGATATGTACATTATTCTTCAAATCATTATGTTCATAAATCCTCGAAAAATTGCTCGGCTTACTCTTATGCTTACCCTAATCCCTCTTATGTGAAACGAAGTGGATTGGCATATATGCCACCTTTCTCTTATGGATCTCACAGAATGATGAACTCTTTGACACCCCTTCAGATGTGGGTGGTGAAGAAAAAGAACTAATCTCTTATGCAGGGTCAGGTCTCCAGATGAACTTAATCATCTGAAGAATTTGCTGGAGACCTCAATATGCTTGAAAGGACGCAAGCTAATCATGAAGAAATGAATTTTCATTTCTCACGTACTCATACTGCTTTATCTGTTCTATTGCTTGATGAAATTGATATCATATTCTTCATTGATGAAGTATATGAGTTCGTAAGTTGCACTAATTCATCTACAGGATGATCAACCCAAAGACACTGAGTGGGTCCTCGATAGTGGATGTATAAATCACATGACTAGTGACAGGAGCTTATTGATGGACTCTGCTTTATCTCCATCACATCTGAAGCATATCACCTACACTGACAAAGGAAAAAGCAAGGTATTGGGTCTAGGTAAGTGTCGGTGTCAAAACCGGCGGATCTCGGGTAGGGGGTCCCAAACTATGCGTCTAAGGCGGATGGTAACAGGAGGCAGGGGACACGATGTTTACCCAGGTTCGGGCCCTCTTGATGGAGGTAATACCCTATGTCCTACTTGATTGTTCTTGATGATATGAGTATTACAAGAGTTGATCTACCACGAGATCGTAGAGGCTAAACCCTAGAAGCTAGCCTATGGTATGATTGTATGTCTCGTCCTACGGACTAAACCCTCCGGTTTATATAGACACCGGAGCGGGCTAGGGTTACACAGAGTCGGTTACAAGGGAGGAGATCTACATATCCGTATTGCCTAGCTTGCCTTCCATGCCAAGGAGAGTCCCATCCAGACACGGGACGAAGTCTTCAATCTTATATCTTCATAGTCCAACAGTCCGGCCAAAGGATATAGTCCGGCTGTCCGGAGACCCCCTAATCCAGGACTCCCTCAGTAGCCCCTGAACCAGGCTTCAATGACGATGAGTCCGGCGCGCAGTTTTGTCTTCGGCATTGCAAGGCGGGTTCCTCCTCTAAATACTCCCCAGAAGGTTTTGGACCCAAGGATAGTGTCTGGCTCTGCAAAACAATTTCCACATACCATCGTAGAGAGAATAATATTTCTAATCTGCTGACGCGTTTTGACAGCACGACATCATGTCATGACCCGGTCCTTATCCGAACAGTTTTTTCCCAACCAGCACTGCACATATTGCGAGACGGTTTTGTTGACACGTCTTGTCGAAGCAGAGATCGTGTCCCCCTTATTACGGGATTCTCATCAATACGGACGTGGGTAACCCACTCGTGCCTGTTGGCATGACTCCTCGATTTTAGGCGAGTCCAAAACGGCCGCGAGGAGGACACTTGATATTCACCCTCTTTATAAAGAGGCCAAGACCTGTCCTTTTTTCCTCTCGTGTTCAATCGAATCCTTCCCCTGCCTTGAGTTCCAACACCCCAGGCTCAGGTCAGGCGCTTCGGACCTTCAGCCATGTCTGGATCCAACCTCCAAGGTCAGTGGATGCCTTCCTCTGTCACAGAGGAGGACATCAAGAAGTTGAGAGAGGCCAGATATCTGACTGCCGAAATTTCGCACAGGCTGCCCGCCCGAGGGCAGGTCATCCCCACTCCCGAACCCAATGAGAGTGTTGTGTTCATCTCTCACTTCCTCCGAGGACTAGGCCTCGCTCTGGATCCCTTTGTTAGGGGGATCATGTTCTATTATGGGCTAGATTTCCATGATCTGGCCCCGGATTCCCTCCTTCACATCTCGTCGTTCATCATCGTATGTGAGGCCTTCCTCCGCATCACCCCTCACTTCGGCCTCTGGCTCAAGACCTTCAATGTGAAGCCGAAGATGATCGAGGGGCAACACGTAGAGTGCGGGGGTGTCGTGATAAGCAAAAGCGCTGATGCTCCATGGCCAGAGGGTTCCTTCCCAGAGGCGTCCAGCTTGTGGCAGCCGGAGTGGTTTTACATCACAGCTCCCCGAAGTGCCAAGTGGGTAGCTGCCCCTGACTTTCGCTCGGGCCCTCCACGACAACTGACGTCATGGATCAGCAGGGGGCTGAGCTGGGGTCCAGCAAATGATGTGCCGATATTGCAGAGCCGCATCCGAGATCTCTTTGAGAGAGATTTCAGCCTGGTTATGGTAATGCAAGTTATGCTAGTTCGTCGAGTCCAGCCTTGCAAACGTCGACCCCTCCATATGTGGGAAATCAACCCGGAAGGACCGCGAACTATCCAACACTTCCTCGACTTGATGCTCGAGGAGATGTAAAAATTGTTCTTCGAACCCCAAATAGAGTGTCCGGATACCACCGAAGATGCAGGTCTGAGCTGCAATTGCCCTGATACCCAAGTAAGTAATCCCATGGTTGAACACGATGTACTTTTATTTATCATGACATCATTCTGAAAAGTCGCTCGTTGACCAGGACTGGATAACAAAGGAAAAGATGATCAGGTGCTCGGCCCCCCTTCCCGAAGGCTTGGCCAATCTAGTACTGGACAGAATGCTCGAGCCGGCGCCTTATCAAGTGCCCTCAAAGGAAGATGAAGGGGGGACTAAAGAGGCTGCAAGCGGGGGAATTAGCACCTCCATGAAGGAGGATAACCAGGGAGAAGAATCTGACATTCCCTCTCCCCGAGGAAGGAAGAGGACCACCTCTGAAGATCCGGAGACAAAGGCTTCCAAACGGGGGAAGAAATCCTCGCCAGAGGGTCCTGCTTCGGAGGGTATTCTTGCCAGTCAATGTCCGCAAGGGGATCAACCCTCTACCGAGCTGTAAGTAATCAAAAAGTACTTAATAGTGAAAATATCCTACCTTACTTCTGAAGACAATAACCGAAGCTTATATCTTGTAGTTCAGATCGTAGCCCTTCTCGACAGAGTTCGTCTTTGGGGGATCTTCTTCCGGAGATGATGGAGAGCGAAACACCTCCCCCTGCCACCCCGCCTCATGAGGCGGGCGACCCTGAAGTGTCGTCGTAGAGGGTTTCTCCTGATCCGCCAAGGCTAGAGGGTAATCCTTTGGCCACCTAGAGTCCTCAGTATTCAGCTCCTAAAGAGAGAAACAGAAAGAGTTCGGAACCGTACAGTGTGCGGTCGGACGCACTGAAGGAACTTCTGGAGCAGGCGGCCATCTCAGAAGCGCATCGTACACTAATGGGTACGATAATTGAAAGGATTTCATCCGCTGAAAGTGGGTTGCATGAAGCTTTTATGAGCCTACTGAATGGCTTTGAGGTACGTGAAATAGTGTATGTTTTTTACAGTACCGCGCACGCTAGGTGTGCCCTATGCAGATAGTAGCCCCTGAGACTCTGGTTGCCATCGAAAACGCCGGCAAACAGGGGATCATAGTCCCAGGTAATAACTAGACCGCCTTTATGTGCAGGTGGCTGAAGGTCCGGTGGCTAGCCGAACTGATGAGTTTGCCGAGCTAAAGGGGCAACTTGATGCGGCGGATGCCAACATCGTGCTTGTCAACAAGCGGCTTGACGAGGCACAGGGTAAGTGATTTCTCTGGTGATCAACACATAGTAAGAGGAGCATGATGCTAGTATCTTTAATATGTTGTGCCTGCAGATGGAGCTGCCACTATGGAGACCCTCCGGGCGGAACTTGCCCCGGCCAAGGAACAAGCCAGGAATAGTAATGCGGCCACTCTAAAGGCCGTCGGAGAGCTAAGGGCCGAACAGGCCGCACATTGCCAAAGCAAGGAAAGAATGGCCGAGATGGTCGTTGAGCTGAAAGATGCCGCCGACCGTTACCAGCTTGTTGAAAAAGAAAGCCGAGTGAAGGCGACGGACCTAGAGAAGGCCAAGGTAGCAGCCAAGGAAATCCGCTCCAAAATCCGAGCGACGAAGGAGGAGCTACATCAAGCTGGAGATATCGTGGCCAGGAAGCCCTTTTTGTTGCGGGCTAAGTTCAGAGATCCGAAGTATGCCCCTCTTAATCAACTATGGAGTTCTGCAGATGCATACGTGGATTTGGCAGCCAGTGCTGCTGATGCGGCCGATTACTTCAAGGATCAAAAAGATTGTGAAGTGGAGAAGCTGTTTTGGTCGCAGTTCCATGCTCCAGTGCGTCCGCTGCTGTTGAATGAGCGAATGGTCGAGTGGGCCGAGGTCCTTAGGTTGTCCGGACTTGCCATGAGGTCCGTTGTGGATCATCTGTGGCCGGGAGGGCCAAGGCCGAATAGTTACTTTAGTTTAGTGCAACAATTCCTTGGTGCTGTGCCGCACATCGACGCTATGAAGAGGTCGGCATGCATAGAGGGTGCGCGGATGGCACTTGCCCGTGTCAAGACATACTGGGCAGATATGGAGGCCACCGTTATTACAACACAGGGTTCGGCCATGGGCCGAGTAGCTGCCGAGCACTACTTTGAAGAGGTCCTTGAAGGCGCTCGTTCGATAGAGGCGCAGTGCTCGAAGAATATTATGTTCTAGTGACATGTATTCCCATTGTAAAAACAATATTTTATTGAATTATAAAGGATGTGTTTATACATTTGCCTGAAAATATTATGATGCCTCCTGTGCGGCCGTTTATGTATATATGTATATAACCTGAAAGTTTGCGTCATCGGCTTCAGCCCCAACGCATATAATGCGGGGGTGTTCGCAAAAAACGTGTTTTCACACTTGATCCAACGTCTTGGTCCATGAAGGAGGTGGTAGCGCAGCGAACGAGGCAATCGGACTATATTGCTTTAACACTTTCACTTAGCCATAGGAGTTTGACGGTGGGGCTACTAGATAGCCCCTGGTGAGGGAGTCCTGGATTAGGGGGTGTCCGGATAGCCGGACTATACCTTCGGTCGGACTCCTGGACTATGAAGATACAAGATTGAAGACTCCGTCCCGTGTCCGGAAGGGACTTTCCTTGGCGTGGAAGGCAAGCTTGGCGATACGGATATGTAGATCTCCTACCATTGTAACCGACTCTGTGTAACCCTAGCCCTCTTCGGTGTCTATATAAACCGGTGAGTTTTAGTCCGTAGGACGAACAACAATAATACCATAGGCTAGCTTCTAGGGTTTAGCCTCTCTGATCTCGTGGTAGATCTACTCTTGTACTACCCATATCATCAATATTAATCAAGCAGGACGTAGGGTTTTACCTCCATCAAGAGGGCCCGAACCTGGGTAAAACATCGTGTCCCCTGCCTCCTGTTACCATCCGGCCTAGACGCACAGTTTGGGACCCCCTACCCGAGATCCGCCAGTTTTGACACCGACATTGGTGCTTTCGTTGAGAGTTCCTCTGTGTCGTCACTTTTAGGCCCGATGGCTTCTCCGATCATCAACAGCGATGCGATCCAGGGTGAGACTTTTCTCCCTGGACAGATCTTCGTATTCGGCGGCTTTGCACTGCGGGCTAATTCGCTTGGTCATATGGAGCAGATCGAAAGCTACGCCCCTGGCCATCAGGTCAGATATGGAAGTTTGAACTACACGGCCGACATCCGCGGAGACTAGATCTTCAACGGATTCGAGCCACAGCCGAGCGCGCCGCACTGTCACGATGGGCAAGATTTAGCTCTGCCGCCAAACAGTGCCCTGGAGGCCGCACCTGTGTCCGCTCCGACCCCTAGCTCGGAGCCGATCACACCAATCGAGGATCGGTGGTTAGACACCACCTCGAGGGCTGCAATCTCTATGGCGATCGAGCCGAACACCAGCCCTATTATCTGCGAAGCCCGTGACTCCAAAGAGCCGGACTCCTCTCTAGACTCCGAGCCCTCCGCGCCCCGACCGATCGATTGGGCGCCGATCATGGAGTTCACTGCCGCGGACATCTTTCAGCACTCGCCCTTCGGCGATATTCTGAATTCACTAAAGTCTCTCTCTTTATCAGGAGAGCCCTCGCCGGACTATGGTCAACAAGGTTGGGATGCGGATGATGAAGAAATTCAAAGCCCACCCACCACCCACTTCGTAGCCACGGTCGATAATTTAAACGACGTGCTCGACTTCGACTCCGAAGACATCGATGGTATGAACGACGATGTAGGAGATGAACACGAACCAACGCCTATAAGGCACTGGATAGCCACCTCATCTCATGATGTATACATGGTGGACACACCCAAAGGAAGCGACGACAAGGAACACAGGGATGCAATGAGGGATCGTTCACTCGAAAAGCAACCAAAGCGGTGACATAAGCGCCGCTCCAAGCCCCACCTCGACAGAGACAGCAGCCATGCAGACCCAGCCATAGAGCAGGACGAGTCGGCGGACGACGAACATGCCTTCGAGCAAGCGTCCGAACAGGGAAACTTGGATAAACAAACCGAACACCCCGTCCCCGGCGAAAACAACAGTCCGGACGACCTTACGCCAGATAAACTCATGGAGCAGAAGAACCTCCACAAAAGGCTCGTCGCCACTGCGCATAGCCTGAAAAAGCAGAAGCGGAAGCTCAAAACTGTGGAAGATGCACTCAGAATCAGATGGAGCAAAGTACGCAACACCGCAGACAAATATGCCGGCAGTCACCGCACAAAAAGCTATCCAAAGCGAAAGCTATTGCCTGAATTTGACGAGGAGGCCTTAGAGCCCCCGCAGTCAAAAAATAGGAAAGCCATCCGGTCGGATGGACGACCACATGGCCAGCATGGAGCGGCAAGCGGCGTCGCACACAAGTCAGCACGCGATCCACCAAAGGATCCGCATCAAAAAGACGGCCCAGCCAGATCTATATACGGGCCAAGAAAGCAAGCTCTAGTAAGCAATGCAACACAACAAATATCCGAACATCACGGCGCACCCAAATACAGGGGTGCCGCACACCCCCTATGTTTCACCGATGAGGTGCTGGACCATGAATTTCCAGCGGGATTCAAGCCCGTAAACAGAGAGGCGTACGACGGAACAATAGACCCTGGGGTCTGGATCGAGGATTATATCCTCCACATACACATGGCCAGAGGAGATGACCTCCACGCCATAAAATACTTACCCCTCAAGCTTAAAGGGCCAGCCCGGCATTGTCAAAAGCCTTCCCAAAAACACCATTGGAAGTTGGGAAGAGCTTGAGGCTGCTTTCCGGGCAAATTTTCAAGGGACCTATGTCCGCCCTCCGGATGCAGACGATCTCAGTCACATAACTCAACAGCCTGGAGAGTCAGCCCGGAAATTCTGGAACAGATTTCTTACTAAAAAGAATCAGATAGTCGGCTATCCGGACGCCGAAGCCCTAGCAGCTTTTAAGCACAACGTTCGAGACGAATGGCTCACCAAACACCTCGGCCAAGAAAAGCCAAGAACAATGGCCACATTAACAAGCCTCATGACCCGCTTTTGCGCAGGAGAGGACAACTGGTTGGCAAGATGTAGCACCAGCGACCCAAGTACATCTGAAGTTAGGGATGGAAACGGAAAACCCCAACGCAGTAAGGACCAGCACCGGAATAAGGGAAACAGCCCAAAGAGCACGGCGGTCAACGCCGGATTCAAAAGCTCGCGGCAGAATCAGAGAAAGCCGTCCCTTAAGGATAACAGGGACGAGCTATCCAACTTAAACAAAATCTTGGACAAGATATGTCAAATACATAGTACTCCCGGGAAGCCTGCGAACCATACCCATAGAGATTGTTGGGTTTTCAAGCAAGCCGGCAAACTCTACGCTGAACACAAGGGGCTCGACACACCAAGTGAGGACGATGACGAACCCCACAAGCAGAGCACCAGAAAACAAAAGGATTTCCCATAAGAAGTCAAAACAGTACACTTACTTCACGTGACAAACAGAACGGCGCCACCAGAGATACGCGCCATACGGCCTATCCCAAAGGAGTCTCGCGAATGGTTGTTAAAACCGATCACCTTCGACCATCAGGATTACTCTAGAAGTATCCGGAACGCAGGCTGGACTACCTTGGTATTAGATCCAATAATCGGCGGACTCCATTTTACAAATGTCTCGATGGATGGCGGTAGTGGTCTAAACCTGTTATACCAGGACACAATCCGCAACATGGGGATAGACCCAACCAAAATTCGCCATAGCAAAACCTCCTTTCAAGGGGTAACCCCAGGCCCGGATGCCCGTTGCATGGGTTCTCTCCGGTTAGACGTTATGTTCGGCTCCCCCGATAACTTCCTTTGCGAACAGCTAACTTTCCACATCGCCCCATTCTTAAGTAGCTATCAAGCACTGCTGGGACGCGAAGCTTTCACCCGCTTTAACGCAATACCGCATTATGCATCTCTTATGCTTAAGATGCCTGGTCCACGAGGCATCATCTCATTAAAGGGAAAACATTGAGTGTTCCTCCCGCGCGGAAAATAGTGCGGCTACCTTGACAGCCCCACAATAAAGCAGCTTCACCAGCCAAAGCATCTAAACAGGTCGTCAAGACCACGGACACGGCTAGACGAGTCCGGCATAAACATACAATTGATAAAGGCGTAATAACCGTATACCCCTGCACTAGGGGCTCCGCGCATATAAAACAAGAGACAATAAAGCTCAATTTTACCCATTTTGATTTATACTTTGTTTATTTAGTATAACTCATGTTCGACACGATCTTTCTTTAACTAAGTTCCTCTCTTTTACAGATGAACAACGTGCTGCGCCCGTCCAGGATACGGCACAACAGAGACACAGGCGCAGCCGTGCAGCGGGGACCCGTTCCAAGGATTCTTTTCAGATTAAGACCCTGCGTAAACCTTTTTTACTGTCTCTTGTTGATACACATCCCCTGGTTTCTTGGTATAACCAAGGAGGAGGCTGGCGTTTTGGCATGTGGCCACGTCAGAGTTTTGCGCGTACCTGGACACTAGGGGCTTATTACTAAGGGTGTTATCCCGCTCGCCCTCATAAAGACCGAATACCTTAGGGAGTGTTCGGCGTCACGAGTTTGGCCTTATATGCATCAGCTCTGAATCATGTCTTTGGTCAAATGTTGGGTTTGCCTGGCTCCTGTGTTTTGCTGCCTTACGTTCCACTCTATCGGCTAAGGCGGCACCAGGAGAACTACTGCGATTGTGCCCCGGTTCGGCCAGGCGAGCACCTCAGTAGAGAAAGCTGAAAACTGACTGTCATGATATAGCATGAGACTGGTCAACCACTCGATGAATTACCGGAATCTTTAGGATTCCTCCGCATTAATGAAGGGCCGTTTCCCGGCCAGGCACATACGCGCCCCGAGTTCGGGCGAGCGCAGGCGCCACCAGGGGCTATATAAGTAGCCTCAATGTCAAACTCCTATGGCTAAGTGAAAGTGATAAAGCATCATAGTCCGATTGCCTAGTTCGCTGCACTATCACCTCCTTTGTAGGACCAAGACATTGGATCAAGTGTGAAAATGCGCCTTCTGCGAACACCCCCGCATTATGTGCGTGGGGGCTGAAGCCGACGACTGCCATCTTTCAGATTATATACACGTATTTGTTAAACGGCCGCACAGGAGGTATTCCAATACTTGCAGGCACAAGTATAAAAAGCTTCTACAATTTATCAAAATATTGTTTTACAATAATACATGCTATTCGAATATAGTATCCTTCGAGCACTGCGTCTCTATTAAACGAGTGCCTTGCGGAACTTCCTGAAAATAGCGCTCGGCAGGTACTCGGCTTCCATCCGAGTCTGGGGATGCAACAGCGGTGGCTTCCATTTCCGCCCAGTATGTCTTAACACGGGAAAGAGCCATCCGCGCACCCTCTATGCACGCTGACCTCTTCATCGCATTGATATGCGGCGCCGCACCAAGGAACTGCTGCACCAAGTTGAAATAACTTTTTGGCTCTGGCCTCTCTCGCCACAGATGATTCATGACATACTTCATGGCGAGTCCGGACAACCTATTTAGCTCGGCCCATTCGGCCAAACGATCGGCTAATGACAGTGGACGCTCTAGATTGTGGAACTGCAACCAGAAGAGCTTTTCCACTTCGCGACCTTCTTGATCTTGGAAGTGTTCGGCCGCATCTGCGGCACTCGCTGGTAAATCTAGATAGGTGTCCGCCGTACTCCACATCTGGTCTAACGAAGCATGTTTAGGATCACAGAACTTCCTCCGCAGCATAAAGGGCTTTCCAGTCGCGATCTCTCCGGCCTGACGCAGCTCCTCCTTCATAGCTCTCATCGCAGAGCGAGCATCCTTGGCATCGGCAACGGCCTTCTTCAGGTCCGTCCGTTCCACCCGATCTTCTTTTTCAAGAAGCTTGCAATGGTCAGCATCGTTCTTCAGCCTCACGGCCATCTCGGCCATTTCCTTCTTGCTTCGGCAGTGAGCAGCCCGTTCGGCTTTCAGCTCTTCAATTGCCTTTCCGGAAGCCGCATCACTTTTCCTGGCTTGCTCCTTGGCTCGGGCAAGTTCCGCCCGAAGATTCTCCATGGTAGTAGCATCATCTGCATCAAGCACACACATTGTAAGATACTGGCATAAAGCTCCTGTTACCAGGCGCCGCCGACGGAATTACATACCTTGTGCCTCGTCAAGCCTCTTGTGGACAAGCGCGATGTCGGCATCTGCCACGTCAAGTTGCCGCTTTAGCTCGGCAAATCCATCAGTCCGGCTGGCCACCGGACACTTCGCCACCTACGTATAAAGGCGGCATATTAGACCCTGGGATTATGATCCTTTGTGCGCCGTCACTTTTGACAACACACAGAGTCTCGGGGGCTACTATCTACATAGGGTGCATCTTATTTATGCGCAACTGTCCAAAAAGGGTACATTATTTTGTGTACCTCAAAACCTGTCAGTAAACTCCTGACGGCCTCGTGCAATCTGCTCTCCGCGGATGAAATCCTCCCAATCACCGTACCCATCAATGCACGGTGCTCCTCTGAGATGGATGCTCGCCCTAGCAGATCCTTCAGCTCCTCCGACCGCGCACCAGACGGCGTCGGACTCGTCCGATGGACCTTTTCGAAGGCCGAACGCGGAGGGCTTTGGGGGGCCATATGACTACCTTCCGGCCCCGCTGGATTTGGAGAAACCCTCCGCGACGATACCTCAGGGTCGCCCGCCTCGCAAGGCGGTACGGTAGGGGGAGGCGTTCCGCTCTCCATCATCTCCGGAAGAAGATCCCCCAAAGACGAGCTCTGCTGAGAAGGGCTAAGGTCCAAGCTACAAGGTAAATTTTCGATTACTTTTCTCAGATATAAAGCAGGGATTTCTCTCGTTTCTTAAAAAGAAAACTCCTCTCTACTTATGGCTCGGTGGAGGGCTGATCCCCTTGAGGGCATAATTCGGCCGAAGTATCCCCCAGCACAGGACCCTCTGGCGAAGATTTCTTCCCCCGCTTTAAGGCCATGGTCTCCGGGTCTTCAGAGGCGGTCCTCTTCTTCCCCTGAGGAGAGGAATTTTTGATTCCTCCCTTTCGGACAACCTCCTTTGAGAAGGCTGTATCTTCCTTATCCCCTCCCTCGCTTCCCTTTGAAGGCACAACCTCCAACATCCTGACTAGCACGGGACCCGGCGTGGTCTCGGGGAGGGGGGCCGGACACCTGATTAGCTTTGCTTTCGCTACCCACTCCTGTTTAAAGGACAGCTCTTTTAGGGGCAATTTTACGATAAATATACGGATAGCGAGTCCGGGCACAAGGCTACTTACTTGAGTATCCGGACGATTGCAGCTCAGACCTGCGTCCTCCGTAGAATCCGGACACACTACTTGTGGTCCGAAGAACAATTCGTACATCTCCACGGGCGTCATGCCAAGAAAATGTTGGAGAACTCGTGGTCCCTCCGGGTTGAACTCCCACAGGCAGAGGAGGCGGCGTTTGCAGGGGGGAACTCGGCGAATTAACATAACCCGCGTCACCACGACCAGACTGATGTCTCTTTCTAGGAGATCTCGGATGTGGCCCTGCAACAGGGGCACGTCCTTTGCCGGCCCCCAGTGCAGCCCCGTATTGACCCATGATGCCAGTCGTGGCGGGGGACCCGAGCGAAAGGCAGGTGGCGCCACCCACTTAGGGGCCCTGGGAGCGGTAATATAAAACCACTCTTGTTGCCATAAGCTGGACTCCTCTTGAAAAGAGCCCTTGGGCCATGGAATACCAGCATTCTTGCATATAAAAGCACCTCCGCACTCCGCGTGCCGTCCCTCAATCATCTTCGGCTCTACTTTGAAGGTCTTGAGCCATAGTCTGAAGTGAGGAGTGATACGGAGGAAGGCTTCACACACGATGATGAATGAGGAAATATGGAGGATGGACTCCGGGGCAAAGTTGTGAAATTCCAGCCCATAATAATACATGAGCCCCCTCATGAAGGGATCCATCAGGAAGCCTAGCCCCCGAAGGAAGTGAGACATGAACACCCCACTCTCACCGGGCTTGGGAGTGGGAATGACCTGCCCTTGAGCAGGCAGCCTATGCGATATTTCGCCGGTCAAGAACCTGGCCTCTCTCAACTTCAGCACGTCCTCCTCCGTGATGGAGGAGGGCATCCATCGGCCTCAAATGTCGGAACCGGACATTGTCGAAGGTCCGAAGCGCCTGAAATCTGGAACCTTGGGTGTTGGAACTCGAGGCAAAGGGCGAACTCGTTCGAGATTGAAAGAAAGGAGTAAGGCCGTGGTCTCTTTATAAGAGGTTGAATACCAAGGGCCTTCCCCGTGACCATTTGGGACTCGCCTTTGATCGAGAAAATATACCAATGGGTACGGTTGGGTTACCCACGCCCGTATTGATGAGAATCCTGGAATAAGGGGACACGATCTCTGCTTTAACAAGACGTGCCAAGGAAACCGCCTCGCTAAACGCGCTGAGGTGGGACAGTAAAATGATTCGAATAAAGACTTGGCCATGGTGTGATGTCACGCTACGGAATACGTCAGCATATTAGATTTGTGTAAATATTATTCTCTCTATGGCAATATGTGGAAACTTATTTTGTAGAGCCGGACACTACCTCTGTGTTCAAAATCTTCTATGAAGTACTTGGAGGAGGAACCCGCCTTGCAATGCCGAAGACAATCTGCGCGCCGGACTCGTCGTCATTGAAGCCTGGTTCAGGGGCTACTGAGGGAGTCCTGGATTAGGGGGTGTCCGGATAGCCGGACTATACCTTCGGCCGGACTCCTGGACTATGAAGATACAAGATTGAAGACTTCGTCCCATGTTCGGAAGGGACTTTCCTTGGCGTGGAAGGCAAGCTTGGCGATACGGATATGTAGATCTCCTACCATTGTAACTGACTCTGTGTAACCCTAGCCCTCTCCGGTGTCTATATAAACCGGAGAGTTTTAGTCCGTAGGACGAACAACAATCATACCATAGGCTAGCTTCTAGGGTTTAGCCTCTCTGATCTTGTGGTAGATCTACTGTTGTACTACCCATATCATCAATATTAATCAAGCAGGACATAGGGTTTTACCTCCATCAAGAGGGACCGAACCTGGGTAAAACATCGAGTCCCCTGCCTCCTGTTACCATCCGGCCTAGACGCACAGTTCGGGACCCCCTACCCGAGATCCGCCGGTTTTGACACCGACACCTGGTATCTCCGCGCTCATCCGAATATGGGTCGCGTACGTACATGACCAGGAAACGGCCCTTCATTAATGTGGAGGAATCCCGAAGATTCCGCTAAGTCATCGAGTGGTTGACCAGTCTCGCGCTGTATCATGACAGTCAGTTTTCAGCTTTCTCTACTGAGGTGCTCATCCGGATGAACCAGGGCACAATCGCAGTAGTTCTCCCAGTGCTACCTTAGCCGATATAGCGGAACGTAAGGTACCAAAACATGGGAGCCGGGCAAACCCAACATTTGACCAAAGACATGATTCGAAGCTGATGCATATAGGGCCAAACTCGCGACGCCGAACACTCCCTAAGTTATTCGGTCTTTATAACATATGCCGGGCTAAACAATGCCCTTAATAATAAACCCCGAGTGTCCAGGTACGTGCAATATCCTGACGTGGCCACATGCCAAGAACGTCAGTATCCTTCTCGATTGTTTTTGAGTATCCGGAGGATGTGAACAACAAGAGACAGTAAAAAAGGTTTACGCAGGGTCTTAATCTAAAAAGAAACCTTTGAGCGGGTCCCTGCTGCACGTCTGCGCCTGTGTCTCCGTTGTGCCGTGTCCTGGACGGGTGTAGCACGATTGTCATCTATAAAATAGAAGAACTTAGGTGAAAGTTGTCGTGCCAAAAAATTGGTTATTATCAATAAACTATTAAAATTCAGGATAAGTCAAGTTGAGCTGGACTAGCCCTGATTACACGCGGGAAGCCCCTGGTACAGTCTGGGAGGGTTTGATCATCAAACCAATCTCATGTATATGTAATGGTGCACCGGACTCATCTAACCGTGCCCGTGGTCTTGACGACCTGTCATTTTTTCTGGTTGGTGAGGTCGTCTAGTGCTCGGCTGTTAAAGCCGCCGCACACTCTTCCGCGCGTAGAAAACACTCATTATTTCCGCTAACTGTGATGGTGCCACATGGACCAAGCATCTTAAGCTTAAGAGAAGCGTAATGCGGTATTGCATTAAAATGAGTGAAAGCCGTTCTTCCTAGTAGTGCTTGATAGCCACTTCGGAATGGAGCGATGTGGAAAGTTAACCTTTCGCTTCGGAAGTTACCGGGAGAACCGAATACAACCTCTAGCAATAGAGAGCCTGTACAGCGGACCTCTTGGACTGGTATTACTCCCTTGAAGGTAGTATTACTGTGGCTTATTTGTGTCGGGTCTATCCCCATTTTGCGGACTGTGTCCTGATATATCAGATTTAGACCACTGCCGCCGTCCATGAGGACTCGTGTGAGATGGTATCCGTTTATTATTGGGTCTAACACCAAGGCAACCAATCCTTCGTGTCGGATGCTTGTCGCGTGATCCCCGCGATCAAAAGTGATCGGGCAGGCCAACCAGGGATTGAACCTAGGGGTGACGGGCTCTCTGGCGCATGTGTCTCGGAGTGCATATTTGCTTCTCCTCTTCGTCACATGGATCATGTTTACTGTTTTGACCTCTGGTGGAAATTTTTTCTGTCCTCTGGTGCTTTGCTGGCGAGGTTCGTCCTGTCTTTGCTTGGAGTCTCCCCCCCCCCTTGTGTTCGGCGTTTAGCTTACCGGCCTGCTTGAAGACCCAGCATTCTCTGTGGGTGTGATTTGCAGGTTTATTGGGGGTGCCATGAATCTGACATAGTTTGTCAAGAATCTTGTTTAGGCCGCACGGTCCGTCTTTGCTGCCTTTGAAAGGCTTTTTCCGCTGACCTGGTCGAGAGCCCCTGGATCCAGCATTGACCGTCGTATTGTCTAGGCTATCTTCTTTATTTCGACGCTTGTTTTTACTGCGTCGTGGTTTTCCATTGCCATCCCTGACTTTGGATGTGCTTGGGTTGCTGGTGCTACTGCGGGCTAACCAGCTATCTTCGCCCGCGCAAAAGCGGGTCATGAGGCTTGTTAGGGCTGCCATTGTTCTCGGTTTTTCTTGGCCGAGGTGTCTGGCGAGCCATTCGTCTCGGACGCTGTGTTTGAAAGCTGCTAAGGCTTCAGCATCCGGACAGTCGACGGTTTGGTTCTTCTTAGTGAGAAACCTGTTCCAAAGCTTTCGGGCGGACTCTCCGGGCTGTTGAATTATATGGCTTAAATCGTGTGCATCCGGAGGTTGGACATAGGTCCCTTGAAAGTTAGCCCGAAAAGCGTCCTCGAGCTCCTCCCAACTTCCAATTGAGTTTTCAGGGAGGCTCTTCAGCCAATGCTGAGCTGGTCCTTTAAGCTTGAGGGGCAAGTATTTGATGGGATGGAGATCATCTCTGCGAGCCATATGGATATGGAGGATAAAGTCCTCTATCCAGACCCCAGGGTCTGTGGTCCCGTCGTACGCCTCTATGTTCACTAGTTTGAATCCTTCTGGGAATTCATGGTCCAGCACCTCATCGGTGAAACATAGGGGGTGTGCGGCACCCCTGTATTGGGATGTGCCATGGCGTTCGGACGGTTGTAGTATTCGGTTTTGATTTTGTGCCGGAGCGCGCTTCCTAGATCCATAGATGGATTTGGTCATACCGGACTTTTGGCGCAAGTCCTCACGTAGATCGTATGTTGACTTATGTGCGACTTTGTTAGCCGCTCTATCACGGTCACAAGGTGGTGGATCCGGCCGGTTGGCCGTTTCATTTTTTGGCTGTGTGTGCTCTAAAACCTCATCATCGAATTCAGGTAGTAGCTTGCGCTTTGGATAGCTCTTTGTGTGGTAACTTCCACCGTACTTTGCTTCGTTGTCAAGCACTTTGTTCCACCTGCTGTTGAGTGTATTTTGTGCGGCCTTAAGCCTTTGCTTTTGCTTCTTCAGACTCCTCGCTGTGGCAATAAGCCTTCTGCGGAGGTTCTCTTGCTCCAAGTGCATTTCCGAGATGATGTGTGCATCTTCGTCCGGACTGTTTTCCTCCCGAGAGGGGGTTTGATGAGGTTTATCCTCGGCGTCGCCGTCTTCGGACGTCGGATCCGTACTATGTTCGCCGCTTGCAGCTTCATCGTGCTCTGCCGCCGGGGCAATGTGGTCGTCATTTCCTCTAGAGTCGACTGGAGTGTTATTTTCTCTTGCGCTGTTATCGTTGTTTTTGCTATGGCGGGACTTAGAGTGGCGCCGCTGACGTCGGCGCTTGGGTTGCTTCTTGGAGGGGCCATCCTCTGTTGTCTCTTCGCCATTGCCTTCTTTGGGTGTATCCACCATGTATATGTCATGTGATGAAATGGCTGTCCGGCGCCCTGTGGGCGCTGGTTCCTGTTTGTCTCCTGCATCTTCGTCCATGCCGTCGATGTCTTCGGAGTCGAAGTTGAGCATGTCGGTTAAGTCGTCGACAGTGGCTACTAAGTGGGTGGTGGGTGGGCAGCGAATTTCTTCGTCGTCCGCATCCCATTCTAGCTGGACATAGTTCGGCCAAGTTTCTCCTGACAAGGAGAGAGACCTTAATGAATTTAGCACATCGTCGAAAGGAGAGTGCTGAAAGATATCTGCGGAGGTGAACTCCATGATCAGTGCCCAGTCGGATTCGATAGGCACGGATGCAGGCGGCTCGGAGTCCGTGGCCAGAGACGAATCCAGTGGTTCGGCGACACGGCTCTCATAAGGGGTGAAATCAGTATCCGGCTCCATCGCCACTGAGAGTGTGGCCTCCCTGGCGGGGTCTATCCCTCCATCCTTGGATAGCGCAATTTGCTCTGGATTGAAGGCCGGAGTAGTTGCAGATGCGATCTCCCGAACACTATCCGATGGCAGAGTTACGTCGTGCTCGTCGTGACTGTGCGGCGCACCTGACACGGGCTCGAATCCGTCGAAGATCAAGTCTCCGCGGATGTCGGCAGTGTAGTTTAAGTTTTCGAATCTAACCTGATGGACAGGGACGTAGCTCTCGATCTTCTCCAGATGGCCAAGCGAATTGTCCTGCAGTGCGAAGCCGCCGAATACAAAGATCTGTCCGGGGAGGAAAACCTAACCCTGGACCGCATCGCTACCGATGATCGAAAGAGCCATCAAGCCTTATGGTGACGACACAGTGGAACTCTCAATGAAAGCACCAATTTTGGTGTCAAAACCGGCGGATCTCGGGTAGGGGTCCCGAACTGTGCGTCTAAGGTGGATGGTAACAGGAGGCAGGGGACACGATGTTTACCTAGGTTCGGGCCCTCTTGATGGAGGTAATACCCTACGTCCTGCTTGATTGTTCTTGATGATATGAGTATTACAAGAGTTGATCTACCACGAGATCGTAGAGGCTAAACCCTAGAAGCTAGCCTATGGTATGATTGTATGTCTCGTCCTACGGACTAAACCCTCTGGTTTATATAGACACCGAAGGGGGCTAGGGTTACACAGAGTCGGTTATAAGGGAGGAGATCTACATATCCGTATTGCCTAGCTTGCCTTCCACTCCAAGGAGAGTCCCATCCAGACACGGGACGAAGTCTTCAATCTTGTATCTTCATAGTCCAACAGTCCGGCCAAAGGATATAGTCCGGCTGTCCGGAGACCCCCTAATCTAGGACTCCCTCAGTAAGCTTGCAATCTCAAAGGATCGACACATGGACAAAGTCATGCTTGTCGAGTCCTTAGGGTTCAACCTCATGTCTGTCTCAATGCTTTGTGATCTTGATATGGTTGTTGTCTTTGGCAAGTATCGTTGTGTTGTGATCATAGAAGCTGACAATTCCAAAGTCTTCGAAGGATTTAGGAGAGGAGATTTGTATATTGTTGATTTCTCTACAGGACCACAACCTCCTACATGTCTACTTGCAAAAGCTTCAGAAGGCTGGCTATGGCATCAACGACTTGGTCATGCTGGCATGAGGAATCTACACACACTCGCGAAGAAGAAGCATGTCATTGGCATTGAAAATGTCAAATTCCTCAAGGATCACTTATGCGGAGCTTGTGATGCCAGAAAGATGACCAAGGCCAAGCATCCAGCGAAGACTATCATGACGACCACTCGTCCATTTGAATTGCTTCACATGGATCTCTTTGGCCCTACTCACTATGCCACATTTACTAATGCTGCATCTTTATATGGCTTTGTCATTGTTGATGTTTATTCTCGATATACATGGGTGCATATCATCACTTAGAAAACTGAAGTGCAGGAAGTCTTCAAACGATTTTCCTCGAGGGCTTCAACCAACTTTGGTGTGAAGATCAAGCACATCAGAAGTGATAATGAAACCGAGTTCAAGAATACTTGTCTTGATTACTATCTCGATGAACTTGGTATTACTCATGAGTTATCTGCTCCTTATACTCCTCAGCAAAATGGCGTCGTGGAGCGCAAGAACAGGACTCTTGTTGAGATGGCTCGCACTATGCTTGATGAGTACAAGACGCCTACTTGCTTCTGGCCTGAGGCAATTGATACTGCTTGCCACATCATCAACAGGGTATATCTTCATAAATTCTTCAAGAAGACTGCATATGAACTCCTCACTGACAAGAAACCCAATGTGAGTTATTACAAAGTCTTCGATGCTAAATGCTGGATTAGAGATCCTCATCACAGTTCTAAATTTGCACCGAAAGCACATGAAGGTTTTATGCTCGATTATGGTAAGGACTCACACACCTATAGAGTCTTCAACACCTATCACCACAAGGTTGTTGAAACTATAGATGTGTGGTTCGATGAAACTAATGGCTCGCAAAGAGAGCACCTACCTCCTGTGACAGATGAAATACCTCCTGAGGAATCTATTAAGTTCAAGGCTACTGAGGATGTCATTCCTACTGAAGAATCTGCTGAAGAAGTCATTCCAAAACGTGAAGAACGTCATGCTGATGCACCTGAGGAAAATGGTGCTGAAGAAAATGCTGATCAAATTCCTCAACGACAGCCCGCTCATCCTCGCATTGCAAATGAAGTGCAGATTAAGAAAATCATCAGCGACATCAACATTCCAGGTCCTCTCACACGCTCTAGAGCTTCACATTTATCTAACTTTTGTGGGCACTTTGCTTTTGTCTCTATCACAGATCCCACTAAGGTAGATGAAGCATTTCTTGAGCCTGAGTGGATTCAAGCTATGCAAGAGGAATTACATCAATTTGAGCTCAACAACGTCTGGGAATTGGTCAAACATTCAGATCCTCGCAAGCACAATATCATTGGCACAAAGTGGATCTACTGCAACAAGCAAGATGAAAATGGCCTTGTGGTGAGGAATAAGGCACGGCTTGTAGCTCAAGGCTACACACAGGTTGAAGGAATTGACTTCGATGAAACTTTTGCACCTGTTGCTAGACTTGAAGCTATTCGCATATTACTTGCTTATGCTAACCATCATGATATCATCTTATATCAAATGGATGTGAAAAGTGCATTCCTCAATGGTAAGCTTGAGGAAGAAGTATATGTTGCTCAACCCCCAGGTTTTGAAGATCCAAAGCATCCTGACAAAGTCTTCAGACTCAATAAGGCCCTCTATGGCCTCAAGCAGGCCCCTCGGGTGTGGTATGATACTTTGAAGGAATTCCTCATGAAGAAAGGCTTCAAAACTAGTTCACTTGACCCAACTCTTTTCACTAAATCTTATGATGGTGAATTGTTTGTGTGCCAAATTTATGTTGATGATATCATTTTTGGCTGTACTGACCAATGTTATAGTGATTAATTTGCCTATATGATGAGTGAAGAATACCAAATGTCTATGATGGGAGAATTGAAATTCTTCTTAGGTCTTCAAATTCATCAACAACGCAATGGCATATTCATATCTTAGGAGAAATACCTCAAGGATGTATTGAGGAAATTCGGCATGCAAGAATGCAAAGGTGTCAAAATCCCTATGCCCACAAATGGCCATCTATGCACTGATGAAAATGGTATTGACTTTGATCAAAAGGTATACCGCTCCATGATTGGTTCTTTATTGTACTTATGTGCATCTAGGCCAGATATTATGCTTAGTGTTTGCATGTGTGCCCGATTTCAAGCTACACCGAAGGAATCACACCATAAGGCTGTGAAGCATATTCTTCGATATCTAGCTCACACACCAACACTTGGATTATGGTACCCCAAGGGCTCGGCTTTTGATCTCATTGGATATTCAGACTCAGACTATGCTGGTGATCGTGTGGACCGCAAGTCAACATCTCGCACATGCCATTTCCTCGGATGATCCTTGGTATGTTGGTCCTCGAAGAAACAGAACTGTGTATCACTGTCTACTGCTAAAGCTGAGTACATTGTTGCTGGTTCTTGTTGTGCTCAACTGCTATGGATGAAGCAAACTCTCAAGGACTACGGCGTCAATGTGAAGAATGTGACACTCTACTGTGACAATGAGAGTGCCATCAAGATTGCTCATAACCTAGTTCAGCACTCGAAGACAAAGCACATTCAGATTCGTCATCATTTTCTTCGTGATCATGTGTTAAAGGGCGACATCTCTATTGAGCATGTGAAGACTGAAGAACAGCTAGCCAATATCTTCACTAAGCCCTTGTATGAGAAGAGATTTAGCAAGTTGCGGTGTGAGCTAAATATCTTAGAATCTTCAAATGTTCTTTGAAAATGACACTCATCCTAACACTTATGCAAAATTTATGACTTAGATGTGCAACACATGAAGAAATGTTTTTCTTCAATCAATGAAGACTAACACTCTAAGTGTGAAGAAATTAATGAAGAATTTGATTCTCAGAACCCTACGACAATTGTATGCGGTGTTTGAAATCATCATTCTTATACGGTGGGTCACGCCACCACCAAAAGTTGAAAATCTTCAATTTGAGTTTTTCCTCAGTTTTTGAAATTCCTCAGTTGTTCAATTTCTTCAACTTTGCAATGACTTCACCATTTCCGTCATTTTTCTTCATTGGCTATATATTTACATGAGTTTATGTCCTCTACAGCATTCACTTATTGCTATTTCTTCATGTTGCCTTTTCTGCTAAGTGAATGTGATCGGACCCTTCCCCCTCTATGCTAAACTCAACCTATTCTATTCACAAATTCTTCATGTGCGTTCTATTTGAAACTCGTTCAAAATCTTCACTGTGTCCTTGTCAGCTGAAAAAATTGCGAACGGAACTTTAAAACATATATTATCTAAATTTTCGACTTTGCCACTCAAACCGTTCCGCATTCTGTGAAATGTTTATATATTCACCCATGATTTCACAGGATCGCCACCTCTCGGTATGTGGGTGACACATGTCAAGCGAATGAGAAGGGTCAGGGGCACGTTCGTCCAATTTCTTCGGGCGAACAGTTTTTCACTTCGACTATAAATACCCCTCCCCTTCCTCACTTTGTTTTTACTCCGCTCGACCTCTCTCCTGCTCGAGCTTCCCAAAACCTAGCACCGCCGCTACTTCATCGTCGCCGGTGAGGAAGAGCTTCACTGCCTCGACCTTGTCGTCGTCGTACTCGCGCCGGTTGTGGATTTCTTCACTCTGTTGCCGCCGTAGCTGTCTTCCTCTGCCAAGTTAGGGCATGGAAGATCTGAACCGACGAGCTTCACATCTACACTTCCCAGTTCGTCGTGTTCTTCGTCTAGGGTAATTAAAAGTTACTTTTACTTCCCTCTTTGATTCAAACGTTTTCTACAAAATCTTCAAAAGGTGTTTATTCTTAAAATCTTCACACACTGGACACCTCCCATAACATCTGTTCTTGATCTGTTTCCCTAAGCAACATTTTTCTTCAAGATTCCTCAGTTTGTTGATTTTTCAATCTGTACAACTCTGGAACCTAAGTCAAAGAACGCTTAATGAAATTCTTCAAGGCTCATCTGGTCAAATTCCTCAAACTTGCTCTTATTGCAAAACCTTCTGAGAACGCATATGACCTCTCCAAATTCCTCGCAACTATACTTTGTTCACAGGTACACATGTCCGCTGCTGAATCACTAGGTTCTCATCAACTTAACTCATTTGCAGCGTTCCTTGAAGAAAAGTTGCACACCTCTTCAGAGAATTCCATTACTCAAATTCCTCAGCTGAAGAAAATGGCTGACGGTAAGAAGCCACATAAGGGAGGAAAGAGGCCTGAGGTCAATACTGCTTTCGAGATCCCTAATGACATATACAAGGATTATTGCACTCCTGATGAGGCCAAATTTGGCAAGGAGGACAAAAATCAGCGCAAGGTGCGCATACAAAGGATAGAGAGGAGATGGGCACGGGAATGGAGGGAGTACAGATATGTTACTCCCAAGTATATGAAGAAATTCGCTCTTAATCCTCCATGCCCAAAACCTCCATAGGCACCTGGCCAAGAAGCTGATCCCACCAGCCTCAAACGTGATGAGGACTATCCTGATGAATGGGCCAAGCAGCAGGCCAAGCTAGCCAAAATAGCTAAGGAAGCAGTGAGAAAATTTAATGAAGACTCTACTGCTGCTACCACTCCTGAGGCCTGTGCAAGCAAGCCAAAGAAGGCCATGGCAAAGAAGCATGTTGTGACGCCCCGAGACCGTTGCGCCAGGTGTCTTCCAGTTATCCGCTGTTGTTGCCTTGTCATTCACTTGCGTGTTGCATCTTACCATGTCATCATGTGCATTGCATCTGCATGTTTTCAAAACTTGCATCCGTCCGGGTTCCCCCAGTCCTCTCTCTTGCCCGTTCTGAGCCTAGACACACTTGCAGGCGCCCGCAGCATGTCCGAAATATTATTTTATAAGTGGCCGGAAGATGTTCTCGGAATGGGACAAAAGTTGGCGCGTGGTCTTATTATAGTGTAGATAGACTGCCTGTCAATTTTCGTCACATTCGGAGCTCGTTTGAGAGCCCAACCGTTAAACATATAGCAGCATTATAGCCAGTCATACGTCGGACGTTTTCGGTCTCCGGAAACAGTTGCCGGGCTGCACTCCTTCCCTAGGACCGCTTTGCCTTCTTTGACCATTCCAGACCAATCGGGTTCTAGCTTCCCTCTTGACCATGACCGCCTAACCCCCTTTGCGTGTGTGTCCGAAACTTCCCCGAGCCTGACCCGGACAGTCGTCACCATTGGATTCAGATCATGCCCAAACATCCCCTAAATATCTCTGTTTTATTATTTGGACTCCCTATGTATTTATTCTCAACCATTCGATTTTGATCGGATGGACGGATTAACCCCTACCCTAATCCCCTACCTATATAAACCGTCCTGACCTAACCCTAGACCAACTCCCTCATTTTCCTCACCCGCCGCCACTCTCTCCATCGGGATCCACAACCAGCCAACCCCCTCCCTCCTCTTTCAGCCACCTTCCAAATCCATCGATCCATCCAACCACGCGTCTTGCTCCTGCTCGATCCCCTCGCGCTCGAGCCTTCCCTTGTCTAGGAGGTAGGAGGCCCAGCTCCTCGATCCCTCCTCGCCGGAAGTCCCTCGCCGGAGCACGCCGCCGCTAGCGTCCTTGACCACCAGGCCGTGCCCCTACTCCTTTCCCCATTCCCTTTTTGCTGAAGCCCCCTCTCTCCTTCCCTCACGATCTCTCTCTCTCTGTTGTCTTCGCAGCACCACCACGGATGGCCTCCCGCACCTCCGCCAGGTCGATCGCTCTTGGGACTTCGCTGTTTCTCCTCCCGATGGAGCCCTCCCGCGCCGCCAAGTTTCTCGTCGGAGGACGCCGTGGCCTTCGCCCTGTCAAGACCTGTCGCCGGACCCCGTGGAACTCTGTCCGGCTGGATTTGTCAGGCCCGCTCGCGCCGGAGACCATCAGCGCTTCGACCTCCATCTCCCTGCATCGCTCTGTCGCCGTGCCTGCATCGCCCCGAACGGCCGAGCTGCTGCCATGTTGACCGTAGTTGTAGCTCACGCCCTGCCAAGCCACCGCCTCGAACCTCTCCTGCCGCTCCGCCCAGCTGCCACAGTCCTTCTTCTTCCCAGCGAGAGCCACGCCTCTGCCTCGTCCAGTTTGAGCGAACGAGACGACCAGCGCTGCCCCACATGTTGACTCGGTCTAGCGCCAGCCTGCGCAAGCCCTCCTCTGCCTCGCCTTCGCTGTGGGCGGCCACCAGATCCTTCGGCCTCACCTCTCGGCCTAGATCCGCCAGCCCAAGCCGGCCTGTTGGCCCAGTGTGAGCTTCCACCCAGCCCTTGGACCGTGCATTGTTGGGCCAGCCTGCAGATTCGGCCCACATGTGTTTTTTTCCTTCTGTGAATTTAGCATTTAATCCCGAGACAACAGTTTTACAAAAAAGTCCCTAGACTTCATGCATATCATAACTCACAAATCATGCATCTTATGTAAAAACTTTAATATGAAAAATGCTTAGAATTTCATCTAGATTAATAATATCCAACTTTCAATCATGTTTAACATGTTGTTTGTGTTTATTTTGCATAATGCCATCCTAAAATGCTTTATTTCATAACTTATAACTGTAGCTCCATTTTAAATAAACTTTATATGTAAATGGGGTAGAAAAATTCCTAGTTTAACATGGTGCACTCATCTTGCATGTTTAACAACTCTAAAATATGCTTTAGGACATAACAGTACCAAACCAAAAATATGAACATGAGGATTTTTCGAACTTGTTGCTTGTTGTTCCGGCCTCATTTAAACTTGCCTAGATAGGTAGTTTTATTATGCTTCATCTCTTGCCATGTTTAACAACATTTAATATTGTTGGGTACATAAACGAGAGAGAACTAAATAATTCATGTGGTGTTTCGTCAATATGCAACTCGTTCCATATTGAGCTCCACTTAATTTGTAGTATTGTTTGTGCACTTTGCCATGCCATGCCTCATTAAACCGGACATGCATCATACTTGATTGTGCATCATGCCATGCTTATGTGATGGTTGTTTACTATGTTGCTTGTTTCTTTCCGGGTTGCTTCTTTCGTTAGCTTCGGTTCCATACTTGGTTGTGCATCATGCCATGCTTATGTGATGGTTGTTTACTATGTTGCTTGTTTCTTTCAGGGTTGCTTCTTTCGTTAGCTTCAGTTCCATTCCGGAGTTGTGAGGATTCGTTCGACTACGCCCATTTGTCTTCTTCATGGACTCGTTCTTCTTCCTTGCGGGGTCTCAGGCAAGATGACCATACCCTTGAAATCACTTCTATGTTTGCTTGCTAGTTGTTCGTTCTACCGTTATGTCGCGCTACCTACCACTTGTTATATCATGCCTCCCATATTGCCATGTCAAGCCTCTAACCCACCTTCCTAGAAAACCATTGTTTGGCTATGTAACCGCTTTTGCTCAACCCCTCTTATAGCGTTGTTAGTTGCAGGTGAAGCTGAAGTTTGTTCCATGTTGGAACATGGATATGTTGGGATATCACAATATCTATTATTTTAATTAATGCATATATATACTTGGTAAAGGGTGGAAGGCTCGACCTTATGCCTGGTGTTTTGTTCCACTCTTGCCGCCCTAGTTTCCATCATACCGGTGTTATGTTCCTTGATTTTGCGTCCCTTACGCGGTTGGGTGTTATGGAACCCCTTGACAGTTCGCTTTGAATAGAACTCCTTCAACAAGGGCCAACCTTGGTTTTACGTTTGCCTAACAACCTATTACCTTTCCCTTGGGTCGGCCAACCCGAGGGTCATCTTTATTTTAACCCCCCCCCCCCGGGACCAGTGCTTCTCTAAGTGTTGGTCCGAACCAAGCTGCCTGCGGGGCCACCTCAGGGAAACTTGAGGTTTGATTTTACTCGTAGCTAGTCTCATCCGATGTTGCCCTGAGAACGAGATACGTGCGACTCCTATCGGGATTGTCGGCACATCGGGTGACTTTGTTGGTCTTGTTTTACCATTGTCGAAATGTCTTGTAACCGGGATTCCGAGACTGATCGGGTCTTCCCGGGAGAAGTAATATCCTTCGTTGACCGTGAGAGCTTGTGATGGGCTAAGTTGGGACACCCCTGCAGGGTATAAACTTTTAAGAGTCGTGCCTGCGGTTATGTGTCAGATGGGAATTTGTTAATATCCGGTTGTAGAGAACTTGACACTTGACTTAATTAAAATGCATCAACCGCGTGTGTAGCCGTGATGGTCTCTTTTCAGCGGTGTCCGGGAAGTGAACACAGTTCTTGTGTTATGCTTGAACGTAAGTAGTTTTAGGATCACTTCTTGATCACTTCTAGCTTCTCGACCATTGCGTTGCTTCTCTTCTCGCTCTTATTTGTGTATGCTAGCCACCATATATGCTTAGTGATTGCTGCAGCTCCACCTCACTACCTTCTCCTACCCATAAGCTTAAATAGTCTTGATCTTGCGGGTGTGAGATTGTTGAGTCCTCATGACTCACGGTTACTTCCAAATAGTTGCAGGTGCCGATGATACCAGTGCACGTGACGCAACCGAGCTCAAGTGGGAGCTCGATGAAGATCTTGTTCGTTGTGTTGTGTCTTTTTCGGTTGATCAGTAGTGGTGCCCAGTTGGGACGATCGGGGATCTAGCATTTGGGGTCGTCTTCTTTTATTTTGGTTCCGTAGTCGGACCTTGTTTGTACTATGGATGATGTATGTTTAACATGTTATTTGTGTGAAGTGGCGATTGTAAGCCAACTCTTTATCCCTTTCTTATTCAGTACATGGGATTGTGTGAAGATTACCCCTCTTGCGACAAAACTACCATGCGGCTATACCTCTAAGTCGTGGCCTAACACATAGGAGATATAGCCGCATTGTGGGTGTTACAAGTTGGTATCAGAGCCATCCCTGACTTAGGAGCCCCCTGCTTGATCGAATCGCTGACGTTGTCGAGTCTAGAACAAAATGTTTTGAGTCTTAGGATTATATATATCAGAGAGTAGGATTATTTTTACTCCTTAGTCCCTTCGTTGCTCCGGTGAGGCCTCCTGACATAGAAGTTTTGACTTTTCTCTCCTCAAACTTCATGAAAAAAGATTTAGGATCACGCGGGTATCTTGGAATCGTTCTGATAGTCTTGTGACGAGAATATTGTTCTTGGTGCCTCCTGACATTTAGGGGTTGTGGTAATGTCCCGGGGAGTTGAGCTCCGAGGTGTTGTCATCAAAATTTTATCATTGCAGTTCTGGAATACCTGAGTTCGCCGACATCGAAAATCTCTTTTATGCAGTTGTTGGTGAGATAACCTCGACGCCACCCAGTACTGGGGCGGGAGTTCGGGAGTATTGCCATCACTGGTATAATGGATGCTTTTCAAAGGTTGAGGTACATGATTTCCGAAGGTTTCTTGGTTATGTGTTGAGGGGTGGATACAGCTGGATGTAGGGATTGTTAGTTTGGGTGAGATATTATGCTTCCCCTGTATCCCCAACACCTGATTGCATAACCAGAAAGTTTCGGGAGTTTATAGGTGGGAATTCAAGTATCACGTAGGAATTCTTTCCAACACACACATGATACGATATTGGGATCTATCATATGTTTGTTTCCGGCTGATTCTGCAAGCCAATCCTTTGTTTTGTTTTGGTGTGTGGTATTCGAGTTGCTTCAATGTCAAGTGTTGATTCCATACCTTTCCTAAGCGGTGTTCTCATATTTCTATGTGAATACTAATCCTTCATGATAATCAAGATTGTCATATCAATCCTTTTTTAACCGGCGTGTTTCTCCTCAAGTGGATCCGACCATTTTCCCCATTCGCAAGATAACTTCTCGGTTTTTTTTCCAACGGTGTTTGTTTCATCCGTCCCCAAATTGACTTTGTTTTCCCGCCCTCCCAACCATTTTTCTTCAAGGACTCAAATTTCTTAATCAATTATCCTCTTATCGATGGGAAGTCTCTCCATTCTTTTCCGTCAATGTTCTTATCTGGCGATTCTCATGAAGATGCTAAAGGAAGCTTCAAGTTATCATTCTTTGTTCTCTTATCTTCTCCGGTGAACTAATTTCGAGCTTACAATGTTGATCATATTCCTTTCCTCGTGTCAAATGCCTTCTCATGTCGGTGCACCTCTTAATCATTCACCTCTCGCTATTCAATTGTTCTGGAGTGCTGAAGACATCTCAGAAGATTCACGTTTCCGTTGCTAATTCGTTCAAGATATCTCGAGGTTGTTATCTCTTTCGAGCCATTTAATTCAACCGGTGCAATCTATCTTTTAAATCATTCCAACGGTGTTCCTCTTGAGTGGGCCCTAACCCACAGGTCTTTTTCCAGGATCTTACCTGACTCTTCTAATTTTCCCGGAGTTATTCTCAAATTCTTTCCAAGTTTGATGTAAGAATGGATTGTTATGAGTCATATGTCTTTCTTCAAGAGCTATCAAATTCTTTTCATCGTTGGTTCAACCTTTATAATTTTCATTCCAGAGTATCTCAACAATTCATGGTGTTGTTTCTCATTGTCATTCTCGGATTTTGAAGACCGAAGAAGAGTTTTTCCTCCAAATCTTATCCGTTCTCTCAAAGATTCATGGTGCTAGCTTTATGCCATCATCTCATAATTGTTTTCGATTGTGAGAACTCTTTTCACCCATCCGGAGCAATTTAGGAGTCTTTCCAGTTTGATTCTCCGGAGCCCATCATCTCAGAATTATTCATTCTCAGCGTGTAGCTATCGTTCTCCAAATCTTATCGGTGCATCGTTCAAATATCCTCTAATCAGTTCATGATCTCTTTGTTCTCATGTATCTAAATTCCTTCAAGTATCTTCATTCGTTTTCCAATTCTTCCCAGTGAATTGTGCCTTTGCTACGTTCATTTTCAATTCTTACGGTGGTTCTTTCAAGAGTTCTCTTCCTTCGTCATCATATAGATTCATTCGTTCTTTCCAATCCTACTGGCGGTTCGTTGAAGACCTTTTCAAGTTTGTGCTATATCTCTCTTAATCCTTTCTACGAGAATAAGTACTGTGCCAAATCCGTTGCTTGTCGTCAATCTAAATTGGTGAGGGCTACGCATAACATAATTCTTATTCTTGGCTCGTCCAGGTGATTCATCTTTCTCTCTGGAGTTGTCCTTCATATCACATTCTCGGTTCGAGATGATTCATCTTTTCTTTTCCGGAGTTTCAAGTTTTCCACTTTATCTCATCGCGAAGCTCCATCTAATCATTGCAAGGCTTCTACCGGAGTTCTTTTCAATTTTACTTTCGTTTAGTCATCCTTTTATTACCGGAGCTCGTCATGGAGGCTCTACATGATGGTTCATCAAGGATTTAATTCCTTCTCGAAGTGTTCATTGAGATTCTTTTCAGAGGAGCTCAAGTATTCTTCATCTTGCATTTCAAAGTTCAATCCCTTCTCCCTTATCTTTTGAGGTGGTGTTATGTCATTCTTGATAATTTCCCTTCGTGTTCATGATTCACAAGTTATCAAGAATGAGGTATGTTAAATCCATTAATCTCTTCGTTGGAGTTATCTTGTGTCATATTTCACCTAAATCCTTCCCTGAGGAATGTTGCTATTGTGGTGCTTATCAATGATTCGAGTTATCTCTCTATCATCTTGGTGGAAGAAGTTTTTCATCTCTTCTTTGTTCCAGATCAATCATTGCTTTCGGTGGTAGAATTTCACCTTAGTTTTGAGATGTTTTCCATAAGCCCACTACAAGCGTTTTCGTTTTATTGTTGGTTTTCCAACAACTCTGTTTTAACCTTCTTCGAAGGGTGCTTTCCAAGCTCATTTGTGGCAGGAGTTTTCATTTTATTCTTCATTTTGTTATTCCAATGATATATCTTCTATTCTTCCTTTCGGAGGCATTGGGATATTTCTCTCTTCACTCATCATCTCAGATTGTGAGGACCATGTTCTTTTCGTGCTTATCCATTCAACCGGAGTGTCGTGCCCTCTTTTCAAGTTCTTCCCATTTCGTCAAGTTTTACCTTCCTTCTCAACCGGAGTGCTGTATGAAATCTTTCTTACCCTTTGTGACATTCTTTCAATAGTTCTGGAGACAATGTGTTGTTGTTTTCGTCAAGTATCATCCAATCTTCCCAAGTTCATATTCTATGCCTTCCATTGTCAACCGGAGTGTTGTCGTAATTGATCCTTATCGTTCCTTGTACATCTCGTTTCTACCAGAGTGCTTGCTTGTACTTCTTGTCCATTGTACCCCTTGTCTTATGTCTTTCAACCTACAAGGTTCTCGTATGTTCCTTGTTCCTCTTTTCTAATGGAGTGTTTTCAACTTTGTTCATCTTTGTTGTATTCTTTCTTTCAATTTGTCCAACTTCACAAGGTTCTTTGGTTTCACTCATTTGTCAAAGAAGCAACTTAGTTTTACCTCTTCTCTTCCTCTTCCGTTTCTCTCCGGTGCCATCCTAGATCTCGGGACGAGATCCTCTCATAGTGGTGGAGTGTTGTGACGCCCCGAGACCGTTGCGCCAGGTGTCTTCCAGTTATTCGATGTTGTTGCTTTGTCATTCGCGTGCGTGTTGCATCTTGCCATGTCATCATGTGCATTGCATCTGCATGTTTTCAAAACTTGCATCCGTCCGGGTTCCCCCAGTCCTCTCTGTTGTCCGTTCTGAGCCTAGACACACTTGCAGGCGCCCGCGGCACGTCCGAAATATTATTTTATAAGTGGCCGAAAGATGTTGTCGGAATGGACAAAAGTTGGCGCGTGGTCTTATTATAGTGTAGATAGACTGCCTGTCAATTTTCGTCGCATTTGGAGCTCGTTTGAGAGCCCAACCGTTAAACATATAGCAACATTATAGCCGGTCATACGTCAGACGTTTTTGGTCTCCGGAAACAGTTGCCGGGCTGCACTCCTTCCCTAGGACCACTTTGCCTTCTTTGACCATTCCAGACCAATCGGGTTCTAGCTTCCCTCTTGACCATGACCGCCTAACCCCCTTTGCGTGTGTGTCCGAAACTTCCCTGAACCTGACCCGGACAGTCGTCGCCGTTGGATTCAGATCATCCCCAAACATCCCCTAAATATCTCCATTTTATTATTTGGACTCCCTACCTATTTATTCTCAACCGTTTGATTTCGATCGGAGGGACGGATTAATCCCTACCCTAATCCCCTACCTATATAAACCGTCCTGACCTAACCCTAGACCAACTCCCTCATTTTCCTCACCCGCTACCACTCTCTCCATCGGGATCCACAACCAGCCAACCCCCTCCCTCCTCTTTCAGCCACCTTCCAAATCCATCGCTCCATCCAACCACGCGTCTTGCTCCTGCTCGATCCCCTCGCGCCCGAGCCTTCCCTCGTCTAGGAGGTAGGAGCCCGAGCTCCTCGATCCCTCCTCGCCGGAAGTCCCTCGCCGGAGCACGCCGCCGCTAGCGTCCTTGACCACCAGGCCGTGCCCCTACTCCTTTCCCCGTTCCCTTCTTCGCTAAGCCGCCTCTCCCCTTCCCTCATGATCTCTCTCTCTCTCTCTCTCTCTCTGTTGTCTTCGCAGCACCGCCATGGATGGCCTCCTGCACCTCCGCCAGGTCGATCCCTCTCGGGACTTCACTGCTGCTCCTCCCGACAGAGCCCTGCTACGCTGCCAAGTTTCTCGCCGGAGGACGCCGTGGCCTTCGCCCTGTCAAGACCTGTCGCCGGACCCCGTGGAACTCTGTCCGGCTGGATTTGTCGGGCCCGCTCGCGCCGGAGACCATCAGCGCTTCGACCTCCATCTCCCTGCATCGCTCTGTCGCCGCGCCTGCATCGCCCCGAACGGCCGAGCTGCTGCCATGTTGACCGTAGTTGTAGCTCACGCCCTGCCAAGCCACCGCCTCGAACCTCTCCTGCCGCTCCGCCCAGCTACCGCAGTCCTGCTTCTTCCCAGCGAGAGCCATGCCTCTGCCTCGTCCAGTTCGAGCGAACGAGACGACTAGTGTTGCCCCACATGTTGACTCGGTCTAGCGCCAGCCTGCGCGAGCCCTCCTCTGCCTCGCCTTCGCTGTGGGCGGCCACCAGATCCTTCGGCCTCACCTCTCGGCCCAGATCCGCCAGCCCAAGCCGGCCTGTTGGCCCAATGTGAGCTTCCACCCAGCCCTTGGACCGTGCACTGTTGGGCCAGCCTGCAGATTCGGCCCGCATGTGTTTTTTTTTCTTCTGCAAATTTAGCATTTAATCCCGAGACAGCAGTTTTACAAAAAAGTCCGTAGACTTCATGCATATCATAACTCACAAATCGTGCATCTTATGTAAAAACTTTATATATGAAAAATGCTTAGAATTTCATCTATATTAATAATATCCAACTTTAAATCATGTTTAAAAAGTTTAAAATGTTGTTTGTGTTTATTTTGCATAATGCCATCTTAAAATGCTTTATTTTATAACTTAATAACCGCAGCTCCATTTTAAATAAACTTTATATGTAAATGGGGTAGAAAAATGCTTAGTTTAACATGGTGCACTCATCTTGCATGTTTAACAACTCTAAAACATGCTTTAGGACAGAACAGTACCAAACCAAAAATATGCACATGAGGATTTTCCGGACTTGTTGCTTGTTGTTCCGGCCTCATTTAAACTTGCCTAGATAGGTAGTTTTATTGTGCTTCATCTCTTGCCATGTTTAACAACATTTAATATTGTTGGGTACATAAACGAGAGAGAACTAAAAAAGTCATGTGGTGTTTTGTCAATATGCAACTCGTTGCATATTGAGCTCCACTTAATTTGTAGTATTGTTTGAGCACTTTGCCATGCCATGCCTCATTAAACCGGACATGCATCATACTTGGTTGTGCATCATGCCATGCTTATGTGATGGTTGTTTACTATGTTTCTTGTTTCTTTCCGGGTTGCTTCTCTCGTTAGCTTCGGTTCCATTCCGGAGTTGTGAGGATTCGTTCGACTACGCCTGTTTGTCTTCTTCATGGACTCGTTCTTCTTCCTTGCAGGATCTCAGGCAAGATGGCCATACCCTCGAAATCACTTCTGTCTTTGCTTGCTAGTTGTTTGTTCTACCGCTATGTCACGCTACCTACCACTTGTTATATCATGCCTCCCATATTGCCATGTCAAGCCTCTAACCCACCTTCCTAGCAAACCGTTGTTTGGCTATGTTACCGCTTTTGCTCAGCCCCTCTTATAGCGTTGTTAGTTGCAGGTGAAGCTGAAGTTTGTTCCATGTTGGAACATGGATATGTTGGGATATCACAATATCTATTATTTTAATTAATGCATCTATATACTTGGTAAAGGATGGAAGGCTCGGCCTTATGCCTGGTGTTTTGTTCCACTCTTGCCGCCCTAGTTTCCGTCATACTGCTACCTCTTGAGCACTGTGTTGGTTTTCCCCGAAGAGGAAGGGATGATGCAGCAACGTAGCGTAAGTATTTCCCTCAGTTTTTGAGAACCAAGGTATCAATCCAGTAGGAGGCTACGCGCTAGTACCTCGTACCTGCACAAAACAAATAAATCCTCGCAACCAACGCAAATAGGGGTTGTTAATCCCTATAGGGCCACTTACGAGAGTGAGATCTGATAGATATGATAAAGATAATATTTTTGGTATTTTTATGATAAAGATGCAAAGTAAAATAAAGGCAAAGTAAATAACTAAGTAGTAGAAGATCAATATGATAAAGATAGACCCGGGGGCCATAGGTTTCACTAGTGGCTTCTCTCGATAGCATAAGTATTCTACGGTGGGTGAACAAATTACTGTTGAGCAATTGACAGAATTGAGCATAGTTATGAGAATATCTAGGTATGATCATGTATATAGGCATCACATCCGAGACAAGTAGACCGACTCCTGCCTGCATCTACTACTATTACTCCACTCATCGACCGCTATCCATCATGCATCTAGAGTATTAACTTAAAAACAGAGTAACGCCTTAAGCAAGATGACATGATGTAGAGGGATAGACTCATGCAATATGAAGAAAACCCCATCTTGTTATCCTCGATGGCAACAATACAATACGTGCCTTGCTGCCCTTACTATCACCGGGAAAGGACACTGCAAGATTGAACCCAAAGCTAAGCACTTCTCCCATTGCAAGAAAGATCAATCTAGTAGGCCAAACCAAACTGATAATTCGAAGATACTTGCAAAGATAACCAATCATACATAAAAGAATTCAGAAAAGATTCAAATATTATTCATAGATAGACTTGATCATAAACCCACAATTCATCGGTCTCAACAAACACACTGCAAAAAGAAGATTACATCGAATAGTTCTCCACAAGAGAGGGGGAGAACATTGTATTGAGATCCAAAAAGAGAGAAGAAGCCATCTAGCTACTAACTATGGACCCATAGGTCTGAGGTAAACTACTCACACTTCATCGGAGAGGCTATGGTGTTGATGTAGAAGCCCTCCGTGATCGATGCCCCCTCCGGCAGAGCTCCGGAACTGGCCCCAAGATGGGATCTCGTGGATACAGAAAGTTACGGCGGTGGTATTAGGGTTTTGGCTCCGTATCTGATCGTTTGGGGGTATGTGGATATATATAGGAGGAAGGAGTATGTCGGTGGAGCAACAGGGGGCCCACGAGGGTGGAGGGCGTGCCTGGGGTAGGCAGGCGCGCCCCCCTACCTCGTGGCCTCCTGTTTCGTTTCTTGACGTAGGGTCCAAGTCTCCCGGGTCTTATTCGTTGAGAAAATAACGTTCCTGAAGGCTTCATTCCGTTTGGACTCCGTTTGGTATTCCTTTTCTTCAAAACCCTAAAACAGGCAAAAAAAACAACAATTCTGGGTTGGGCCTCCGGTTAATAGGTTAGTCCCAAAAATAATATAAAAGTGGATAATAAAGCCCAATAATGTCCAAAATAGTAGATAATATAGCATGGAGCAATCAAAAATTATAGATACGTTGGAGACGTATCAAGCATCCCCAAGCTTAATTCCTGCTCGTCCTCGAGTAGGTAAATGATAAAAACAGAATTTTTGATGCGGAGTGCTACTTGGCATAATTTTAATGTAATTCTTCTTAATTGTGGTATGAATATTCAGATCTGAAAGATTCAAGACAAAAGTTCATATTGACATAAAAATAATAATACTTCAAGCATACTAACAAAGCAATTATATCTTCTCAAAATAACATGGCTAAAGAAAGTTATCCCTACAAATCATATAGTCTGGCTATGCTCTATCTTCACCACACAAAATATTTAAATCATGCACAACCCCGATGACAAGCCAAGCAATTGTTTCATAATTTTGACATTCTCAAAAAAAATTCAATTTTCACGCAATACATGAGCGTGAGCCATGAACATAGCACTATAGGTGGAATAGAGTGGTGGTTGTGGAGAAGACAAAAAGGGAGAAGATAGTCTCACATCAACTAGGCGTATCAACGGGCTATGGAGATGCCCATCAATAGATATCAATGTGAGTGAGTAGGGATTGCCATGCAACGGATGCACTAGAGCTATAAGTATATGAAAGCTCAAAAAGAAACTAAGTGGGTGTGCAGCCAACTTGCTTGCTCATGAAGACCTAGTGCAATTTGAGGAAGCCCATCATTGGAATATACAAGCCAAGTTCTATAATGAAAAATTCCCACTAGTATATGAAAGTGATAACATGACAGACTCTCTACTGTGAAGATCATGGTGCTACTTTGAAGCACAAGTGTGGTAAAAGGATAGTAGCATTGTCCCTTCTCTCTTTTTCTCTCATTTTTTTATTTGGGCCCTTTCTTCTTTTTATGGCCTCTTTTCTTTCTTTCTTTCTTTTTTTTATTTTTCGTTCGGAGTATCATCCCGACTTGTGGGGGAATCATAGTCTCCATCATCCTTTCCTCACTGGGACAATGCTCTAATAATGATGATCATCACACTTTTATTTTTATTACAACTCAACAATTACAACTTGATACTTAGAACAAAATATGACTCTATATGAATGCCTCCGGCGGTGTACCGGGATATGCAATGAATCAAGAGTGACACATATGAAAGAATTATGAATGGTGGCTTTGCCACAAATACTATGTCAACTACATGATCATGCTAAGCAATATGACAATGATGGAGTGTATCATAATAAACGGAACGGTGGAAAGTTGCATGGCAATATATCTCGGAATGGCTATGGAAATGCCATAATAGGTAGGTATGGTGGCTGTTTTGAGGAAGGTATATGGTGGGTATATGATACCGGCAAAAAGGTGCATGGTATTAGAGAGGCTAGCAAAGGTGGAAGGGTGAGAGAAGTGCATATAATCCATGGACTCAACATTAGTCATAAAGAACTCATATACTTATTGCAAAAATCTACAAGTTATCAAAGCAAAGTATTACGCGCATGCTCCTAGGGGGATATATTGGTAGGAAAAGACCATCGCTCGTCCCCGACCGCCACTCATAAGGAAGGCAATCAATAAATAAATCATGATCCGACTTCATCACATAACGGTTCACCATACGTGCATGCTATGGGAATCACAAACTTTAACACAAGTATTTCTCAAATTCACAACTACTCAACTAGCACAACTTTAATATCACCATATTCATATCTCAAAACAATTATCAAGCATCAAACTTATCATAGTATTCAACACACTCATAAGAAAGTTTTATTATTAATCTTGTATACCAAGCATATTAGGATTTTAAGCAAATTACCGTGCTATTAAGACTCTCAAAATAACCTAAGTGAAGCATGAGAGATCAATAGTTTCTATAAAACAAATCCACCACCGTGCTCTAAAAGATATAAGTGAAGCACTAGAGCAAAATTATATGACTCAAAAGATATAAGCGAAGCACATAGAGTATTCTAACAAATTCCGAATCATGTATGGCTCTCTCAAAAGGTGTGTACAGCAAGGATGATTGTGGTAAACTAACAAATAAAGACTCAAATAATAAAACACGCTCCAAGCAAAACACATATCATGTGGCGAATAAAAATATAGCTCCAAGTAAAGTTACCGATAGAAGTAGACGAAAGAGGGGATGCCTTCCGGGGCATCCCCAAGCTTTGGATTTTAGGTGTCCTTAGATTATATTGGGGGTTCCATGGGCATCCCCAAGCTTAGGCTCTTGCCACTCCTTGTTCCATAATCCATCAAATCTTTACCCAAAACTTGAAAACTACACAACACAAAACTTAAAGTAGAAAATCTCGTGAGCTCCGTTAGCGAAAGAAAACAAAAGACCACTTCAAGGTACTGTAATGAAATCATTATTTATTTATTGGTGTTATATCTACTGTATTCCAACTTATCTATGGTTTATAAACTATTTTACTAGCCATAGATTCATCAAAATAAGCAAACAACACACGAAAAACAGAATCTGTCAAAAACAGAACAGTCTGTAGTAATCTGTAGCTAGCGCAAGATCTGGAACCCAAAAAAATCTAAAATAAATTTCTGGACGTGAGGAATTTATCTATTAATCATCTGCAAAAATAATTAACTAAATATCACTTTCCAAATAAAAATGGCAGTAGTTCTCGTGAGCGCTAAAGTTTCTGTTTTTTACAGCGAGTGTAACAAGACTTTCCCCAAGTCTTCCCAACGATTGTACTTGGCACAAACACTAATTAAACACAAAAAACACAACCAAAACAGAGGCTAGATAAATTATTTATTACTAAACAGGAGCAAAAAAGCAAGGAATAAAAATAAAATTGGGTTGCCTCCCAACAAGCGCTATCGTTTAACGCCCCTAGCTAGGCATAACAAGCAAGAATAGATCTAGATATTGCCATCTTTGGTAGGCAATTCTTCAATTAGGAATCTACAATCTTTAGGAATTTCTTTATTTTTATTGATTATCAAAATTTTAGGCACAAGATCTAAAAATTCATTTGTAACAAATGGTTCCTTAATGATAGCCAAAAGATTGGGATGAACACTTATAGATTTGAGATCCGCATCCTTACTGGAGGATTCATCCTTATTTTTAGGAACATACATAAGCTTGGCAACTTCAGTGGAAGAAATTGGAGTATTCTTAACGGAAGAAAAAGTGTTTCCCAAGTTGGTAATAATATTCTCAAGTTTATCAATCCTAATGGAATCGTGATTTATTTTCTCATTAACTATGGGTTCCTTTTCTTTAATATCTTTCAAAGTAACTCCTACTTTAGATCCATATTGAGAGATTCGGCTATGGATCTTTTTATCTAAATTTTCAATTAATTCTATGGTAGCAACCTTATTTTCAATAATTTCAAGCCTTTGCATTACAGAGAGGAGGTGAGCCAAATAAATCTAACGTAGCATTATATGAATCAAAAGTATGGCTACCTAAAAAATTCCCTCCGGTAATAGTATCAAGAACATAATGGTGCCAAGGAGTAATGCCTACATAGAAATTGCGAAGAAGAACGGAAGTAGATTGCTTCCTAGTAGATCTATTTTGAGCATTGCAAATTCTATACCAAGCATCTTTTAGATTTTCTCCCTCCCTTTGCTTAAAATTTAGAATTTCATTCTCAGGAGACAATGGAGAAGATAAGGGACTAGCGACAAGCAAGCAAAATAACACACAAGAAAACAAAAAGCAAACGGGCAAAAAGAGGCAAATAGAGAAAGAGAGGGAGGATAGAGAGAGAGGGCAAATAAAACGGCAAGGGTGAAGTGGGGGAGAGGAAAACGAGAGGCAAATGGCAAATAATGTAATGCGGGAGATAAGGGTATATGATGGGTACTTGGTATGTTGACTTTTGCAAAGACCTCCCCGGCAACGGCGCCAAAAATCCTTCTTGCTACCTCTTGAGCACTGCGTTGGTTTTCCCCGAAGAGGAAGGGATGATGCAGCAAAGTAGCGTAAGTATTTCCCTCGGTTTTTGAGAACCAAGGTATCAATCTAGTAGGAGGCTACCCGCTAGTCCCTCGTACATGCACAAAACAAATAAATCCTCGCAACCAACGCAAATAGGGGTTGTCAATCCCTATAGGGCCACTTACGAGAGTGAGATCTGATAGATATGATAAAGATAATATTTTTGGTATTTTTATGATAAAGATGCAAAGTAAAATAAAGGCAAAGTAAATAACTAAGTAGTAGAAGATCAATATGATAAAGATAGACCCGGGGCCATAGGTTTCACTAGTGGCTTCTCTCGAGAGCATAAGTATTCTACGGTGGGTGAACAAATTACTGTTGAGCAATTGACAGAATTGAGCATAGTTATGAGAATATCTAGGTATGATCGTGTATATAGGCATCACGTCCGAGACAAGTAGACCGACTCCTGCCTGCATCTACTACTATTACTCCACTCATCGACCGCTATCTAGCATGCATCTGAAGTATTAAGTTAAAAACAGAGTAATGCCTTAAGCAAGATGACATGATGTAGAGGGATAGACTCATGCAATATGAAGAAAACTCCATCTTGTTATCCTTGATAGCAACTATACAATATGTGCCTTGCTGCCCTTACTGTCACTGGGAAAGGACACCGCAAGATTGAACCCAAAGCTAAGCACTTCTCCCATTGCAAGAAACATCAATCTAGTAGGCCAAACCAAACTGATAATTCGAAGATACTTGCAAAGATAACCAATCATACATAAAAGAATTCAGAGAAGATTCAAATATTATTCATAGATAGACTTGATCATAAACCCACAATTCATCGGTCTCAACAAACACATCGCAAAAAGAAGATTACATCGAATAGTTCTCCACAAGAGAGGGGGAGAACATTGTATTGAGATCCAAAAAGAGAGAAGAAGTCATCTAGCTACTAACTATGGACCCGTAGGTCTGAGGTAAACTACTCACACTTCATCGGAGAGGCTATGGTGTTGATGTAGAAGCCCTCCGTGATCGATGCCCCCTCCGGCGGAGCTCCGGAACAGGCCCCAAGATGGGATCTCGTGGATACAGAAAGTTATGGCGGTGGTATTAGGGTTTTGGCTTTGTATCTGATCGTTTGGGGGTACGTGCATATATATATAGGAGGAAGGAGTACGTCGGTGGAGCAATAGGGGGGCCACGAGGGTGGAGGGCGCGCCTAGGGTAGGCAGGCGCGCCCCCTACCTCGTGGCCTCCTGTTTCGTTTCTTGACGTAGGGTCCAAGTCTCCTGGGTCTTATTCATTGAGAAAATCATGTTCCTGAAGGTTTCATTCTGTTTGGACTTCGTTTGATATTCCTTTTCTTCGAAACCCTAAAACGGGCAAAAAACAACAATTCTGGGTTGGGCCTCCGGTTAATAGGTTAGTCCCAAAAATAATATAAAAGTGGATAATAAAGCCCAATAATGTCCAAAACAGTAGATAATATAGCATGGAGCAATCAAAAATTATAGATACGTTGGAGACGTATCACATACCGGTGTTATGTTCCTTGATTTTGCGTCCCTTACGCGGTTGGGTGTTATGGGAACCCCTTGACAGTTCACTTTGAATAAAACTCCTCCAACAAGTCCCAACCTTGGTTTTACATTTTCCTAACAACCTATTACCTTTCCCTTGGGTCGGCCAACCCGAGGGTCATCTTTTTTTTACCCCCCCCCCCCCCCCGGGCCAGTGCTTCTTGAAGTGTTGGTCCAAACCGAGCTGCCTGCGGGACCACCTCGGGGAAACTTGAGGTTTGGTTTTATTCGTAGCTAGTATCATCCGGTGTTGCCCTGAGAACGAGATACGTGCGACTCCTATCGGGATTGTCAGCACATCGGGTGGCTTTGCTGGTCTTGTTTTACCATTGTCGAAATGTCTTGTAACCGGGATTCCGAGACTGATCGGGTCTTCTCGGGAGAAGGAATATCCTTCGTTGACCGTGAGAGCTTGTGATGGGCTAAGTTGGGACACCCCTGCAGGGTGTAAACTTTCGAGAGCCGTGCCTGCAGTTATGTGGCAGATGGGAATTTGTTAATATCCGGTTGTAGAGAACTTGACACTTGACTTAATTAAAATGCATCAACCGCGTGTGTAGCTATGATGGTCTCTTTTCGGCGGTGTCCGGGAAGTGAACACGGTTCTTGTGTTATGCTTGAACGTAAGTAGTTTTAGGATCACTTCTTGATCACTTCTAGCTTCTCGACCGTTGCGTTGCTTCTCTTCTCGCTCTTATTTGCGTATGTTAGCCACCATATATGCTTAGTGCTTGCTGCAGCTCCACCTCACTACCTTCTCCTACCCATAAGCTTAAATAGTCTTGATATCGCGGGTGTGAGATCGCTGAGTCCTCGTGACTCACGGTTACTTCCAAACAGTTGTAGGTGCCGATGATACCAGTGCAGGTGACGCAACCGAGCTCAAGTGGGAGCTCGATGAAGATCTTGTTCGTTGTGTTGTGTCTTTTCTGGTTGATCAGTAGTGGTGCCCAGTTAGGACGATTGGGATCTAGCATTTGGGGTTGTCTTCTTTTATTTTGGTTCCGTAGTCGGACCTTGTTTGTACTCTGGATGATGTATGTGTAACATTTTATTTGTGTGAAGTGGCGATTGTAAGGCAACTCTTTATCCCTTTCTTATTGAGTACATGGGATTGTGTGAAGATTACCCCTCTTGCGACAAAACTACCATGCGGCTATGCCTCTAAGTCGTGCCCCGACACGTGGGTGATATAGCCGCATTGTGGGTGTTACACCTGCTCATAAGCCAAGTGCTTCAACCCCAATGCCCTCACGGCCAAGTTCCTCAGCAATGCCCTCACGGCCAGATTCTTCAAAGCCCTCACGGCCAATTCCTCAAAGTGCTCCAGCTCCTCCAAAGTCCTCAGCTCCTCCGTCAAAATCCTCAGCACCTGTGCATCTCGCCATGTGCCAAAGGACAACAGGCATCTCTATTGCCTCAGGAGCTTCTGCTAGTTCTTTAGCTCCACCCAATTCATCAACTGGCCCCTCTCTTCTGAAGAAAAAGGTCACTGCTGGACGAGGCTCTCGACCAAGTCCTCGCAAGAAGCAGGTCGCCTTTCAAGTACCGTTCGAAGATGACGAAGCTGATGATGAAGAACTTGTCGAAATCATCAGAGACAGGTAGCTCAAGGCCGCTAGAGCCAAAGGCAGCAATGTGCCATTGATACTGGATCCGAAGTTGATCCTAGAATTCATTGACCTATGGCACAAGGATCCCAACACACCTTTGCCGGAGATGAACCTCACTCCTGGTCAAAGTCATGTTTTGACTGCCTTCATTGATGAGGAAAAATGGAAATTTGAATAGGGAAGGAGGGTGAAGAAAGTGCAATACAAGAAAGGGCTCTTTCTGAAGCAAAATGTTCTGAAGCTTTCACCTGAAGAACTTGTTGCTCTTCAATCTGAGATCAAGCAACTAAGTGATGAATTTGATCGCTACTATGCTGACTGGATTGGTGCCAAAGTCAGATTTGTCAAGATAACTGAGAAGTTCACTTCCAATGTTGCAGCCCCAACACAACAAGAAAATCCTCAGGCTAAGGCATCTGCTCAGCCTACTGAAGTGCATGCCAGCACCGCTGATGAAAATTAGGCTGCTGAAGATACTCAGAGTACCAGGGCTGATGACTACATTCCAGCCGCTGAAGAAATTGTCAGGGCAACCACTAGTGTTGCGCCTGAAGAAACTGAAGAAGTCAGGGAAACTGCATCAGTTGTGTCTGAAGTTCTTGAACCAAATTCCTTTGCTCCTCCTACACCTACCCCAACTCCGATCCTTCCATCTGCATCAGATGTGAAGAAGACCAAGGCTGCAGAGCGTGCAGCTGTGAAGAAAAGGAAGGCATCAACTGCATCAGATTCTTCAGCTCCGAAGAAGATGAAGCCGCTGACTAGCTCTTTTGACAATCAAATTGATGTTGTTCCTATCTCATCCATGCCATCAAAGGACCTTGTTCCTTTTGATGAAGAATATGAGATCCCAAGTGGATATGATGATGACATTCCTTCTGCTACTTCTTCGGAGCAGTTGGATGAAGAAATTGAAGCGGATGCAATCCCTTCAACCCCAATAGTCTCATCGCCCATGCCTCAGTTCACTGCTGAAGAGGCCGGCGTTGAGGAAAAGAGTGAAGAAGAAGATGTGGACATTGGGTGCACAACTCCAGTGTTGAACGATGACTTTTGGGAAAGTCAGCACCCCAATTCTCCTCTGTTCACACCCCTTCAACAAATTCCTCAGTCCTCTGTGACCACTAAAGTTCAAATGGGATCTGAAGAACCTCATGCCACACCATCTGTCCATGAAGAGATTCCAGCCACTAGTGTTGAAGAAAATGTTAATGAAGAATTCAAGACATAGGTTGTCACTGAAGAAGAAGCTGAAATTCCTCAGTCAATGGATCCTGAGATTGCGATTCCTGAGGTAGTGATGCAATTGACCGATACCCCTCAGCCCAAGCCAAAGGATCCCTTCTCAAAGAAGCAGAAATTCAAGGCTGATGATTTCTTCGGTGAGCATGTGTTCTTCACAGACTATAACCCTTATGACTCTGCTCGTCTTAGAAGGAAGCGCTTCTGGACTGCCAGCCAAGAATTTTTTTATTCTTCACTGCTCTTCAACAAGGACAAAGTCTTCGACCATGAGCATATTCCTCACGTGGACATGGAATCATTGCCCTGCTTCACGCCAGTCCTCGGTGTGCTTCATGATGCAGGACTGCTCAACTTTTGTACAGATATTTGCGATTGGAATGAAGAGCTCATTCTTCAATTCTATGCAACTCTGCATATCACAGGTGATGCTGACGATGTAAACTCTTGGGTATTGGACTGGATGATAGAAAACACACATTTCAAAGCACCGGACTCCGAATTACTTCACTCCCTACCTGTCAGTCCTCCCCTTGAAGGCGCTCGTTGCATCTATCATGAACCTGAACTCACTGCCCATTACATGCAAGTGCTAATGAAGCCTCTGAAACCCGGTCAAGCTCCAAGGACCAAATTCCTCGTGAAGGAATTGATGTTTGTGCCTAGATCTGTCTATCGCATTCTGACAAAGACATTGAGTCCAATCAAAGGCCATGATTCAAATGATGAAGAAGTTGTTGGCTTCATGAAGAATCTGCCATTCCTATCAAATGGCATTCCTATCAAATGATGAAGAAGTTGTTGGCTTCATGAAGAAGTTGTTGGCTTCATGAGGACTCTGGCAAATGTTGCCCCCTCTCCATTTGAGTTGAAGCCTTATGCTCCTTGGATTATGAGATTCCTCAGAACAAGGTCTTCACTCAACTACAAGGCTGATTTTTAGAATCATGTCAGTTACCTGCCCCCAATAGAAGTCCTCAAGAGGACATTTTCCTCATCTGATGAAAAGGGCAAGGCTACTGCTATTATTGATGAAGGCATTCGTTTATTGGATGGTTAGTTTCGCAAAGCTGCATCTTACTCCACCAATGATGATTCTGCTACTCATGATTCTGCCACTAATGCATCAAAGCCAAATCCTCAAGCCACGGCTCCCAGGGTGATGACTGACCGTGAGCTTCTTCTTAGTCTTCACCAGAAGGTGGATCGAAACCATAAATGGGTTAAGCGTCAGTTTGGTTCTATTCTTCACAACATGACTGCTACACACAATGCAGTAAAGAAAAACCATTACTACCTCCATGAAGTCTTCGGTCGCACCTGGGTTGTTTTGTCACATTTGCATGGTGAAGATGATATGAAGCAAATGGGTTTCAAGCAGGACTTCGAATGTTCTCAGCCGCCACCGGTAAAGAAATTCAAGAAGACTAAAGCTCCTTCCTTGGTGGCCAGCTCATATTCTTCATCACGCGAAACCGATGAGCATGAAGACTTGGACGACACTACGGCAGGTCCTACAACAACAAACGACCCCAACAACGCTGGCGCTCCTCCATCAACTTGATATTCTTCAGGGGCGTTAGTCCTCATTTTTTCGATCCTTTTGGTCATTCGATGATAAAGGGGGGAATTTGAGTTAGTCTTCAAGCGGGTCTATCTTTGTGGGCATTTTTTTGCAAAGTTACAACTCTCGTTCTTCTGAGACTTTATTCGATCGAGTTGTAAACTTAAACTCTATGGTGGTCTGATTTTTTTTGCTGAGTTTTTCTGCATGCTTATTCCTCATTAATGTTAATGCACGCATGCTGAATTACATCAGTCACCATATTTCATCATGCATTTCAAATTCTTCATATTATATGTTAAATGCGTGTATGGATTACAAGATATAGGGGGAGATCTCCATGATTCTACTCTTCAAAGTGTGCATTGCTTCAAAAGCTAATTCCTCACTATGCACATCTTCAGGGGGAGTTCTTCTATATCTTGCAATCAAATTCCTCAATATCAGTATTTACACTTCATATGTTTATCCCCGTTGAAAACTTAACCTATATTGTCATCAATCACCAAAAAGGGGGAGATTGTAAGTGCATCTACTGCCCCTTAGTGATTTTGGTGTATTGAAGACTTATAGGTTAAGGGACTGATGCGTTTGTGAGTGTACACAGGTCTATAAGTCTATGAGGAGTTTGATATTTACAGAGAAAGTCGGCCCCTAAAAATGAAGTTCTTCGACTGAAGACTTTGGATTTCTGAAGACTTTGAAAGTGAAGAAATTGGTGTGATCCTGAAGACTTGGCATTCATTCAAGGAACATGAAGCATGAAGACTTTTGTTCTCATAGTTTCATTTTCTCTTTCTTGAGTCATAGGAAGCACCGTACTGTTAAAGGGGGTCGAGGAAATACTAAGGAAAAATTTCCAAGTGATGCACAACTCAAATCCTACACCTACCAATCCCTTCGAGTGAAGCCATTGGAAATCTCATACAGCTCAGTCAATTTCTTCAGTGACAGAGACGAAGTTCGTCTGGTCTCTGAGGAATTTGTTCTGACTGAGGAGTTAGGAATTTGCCGGTGCGGATTGCCTACACAGTGAGGAACATGATAGCCCTGAGGAAATTGATACTCAAAATTCCGATCGTTGCTGTGCTATGCGCCAGCTGTCCCAAAATATCTACCCACCTAACGGTCATATCATTGAAGGGCATTTATGTCTTATCATGTCGGGCTGCTCCCTAGGCTATAAATAGCCGTCCCCTACAACCACTAGCTGGTTGGCTGCTCTGAGAGAAACTGACACTTGTTATTTGAGAGCATCCCATCCTCCGAGGACTTTGAGTGAAAATCATCAAGTGAGGAAAACCCAAACCCAAACACCTACAAACCCAAAGTGATTGAGCATCACTGAAGAGATTGATCCTGCATGGATCCGACGCTTGTTACCTTTGAAGACTGTGCATCTTTCAGACGGTTAGGCGTCATGGTCTAGAGCATCCAAGAGGAAATTGTGGATCGCCGAGTGACCGAGTCTGTGAAGGTTTGGAAGTCACCTGAAGACTTACCACAGGTGATTGGGTGAGGTCTGTGTGACCTTTGCTCAAGGGGAATACAATGAGGACTGAGTGTTCTGGACTGTGTGTTCAGGACTGCGTGTCCGGGACTGTGCGTCCTCAGGTTTAAATACCTAGCCGCCCTAACTAGACGTACAACTGTCACAGCAGTTGGAACTGGTCTACCAAATCATTGTCTTCACCGAGCTAACTGGTTCCATTTCCTCAACCCTTCATTTCCTCATTTCTGTGTTGTGAGCTTGTTCATATCTGTTTGAAGACTTTGACTAAAGACTTTCTCTATTTCCTCAGCTCAATTTCTTCAGTCTGTTTGTCTTCATTCTGTTTTGTCATGTGTTTACGCTTTCTGTACTCTGTGCTTGTTTTCATTTCATCATGAAGACCATGCTTATGTTCTGTTATGTTTACATCTGAGTACTTATTCCGCTGCAAGTAGTTCTTCACTTAGGAATTTCCTCACCCGCAAATTCCTCAGTGAAGAATTCATAAAAATCGCCTTTTCAGCGACGACGTGGAACTAGGGCAAAGACTAGGGGAGCCAACTCTGGGATGAGCTTCCCGTCAGTCAATGGATTTGGCCTGAGAGGCAAGAGCTACCACCCCTTAGACAACATGAAGTAGAGGCACGTAAGATGCTCTGGATCTAGGTTTGCATGGCACATGTAGACGCCGCCAATGGCGGGATGGATCAATCTTCTAAAGCCACAACCAGAAAGCTTATAGGGCAGTGTCGGAGCTTTGGAGATCTCGAATCTCGAGCTAGCCCAACGAGGCTGGACGACACACACACTGTTAGTTAAGGAGGCACCGGCTGCCACACTCGTCCCTGCGACTATCCCAAACGAAGTTGCGAATGGCATGGTTCACCAAGTTCATGATCGCTTTGTTGAAGGCGATGAAGATGAGGTAGTGAAATGGATGTCACATAGGATGTGTCAAGCAAGAGCGAGCCTACCTTCATGAGAGAGCATTGAAGCCCATCAAGTGGAGAGCTTCTTCTCGAGCTTGTGAAGTAGTGGCAAGAGTGACAAAGTGGGGCACCTTCCTGGTAGAAAGTGGTAGGCCAAGGTATCACGCCGGGGGGGTAATGGCACACACCATCTCCTATGTGGCAATAGGAAAGTGCTCGTGTGTGGCTGCTGCTCCGGCCGTGGAGGGTTCCACGGTAGCTTGGCAAGTCGGAGGCGGCGGCTGACATGTTTCGGCGTCGGTTCATCCGTAGGCGGCGTGCGGCGGCCTTCAATTCCTCTCCCCGTCCCCCGCGCACCACTTCCGTCGAAGGACTGGGCTTTTCCCAGCCGTGGTCCATCGCCCGTCTCACGCCCGGCAGTAGGACCGCGCTCATTACGCCCGGTAGCAGGACCACGCCCGTCTCGCGCCCGGCAGCAGGACCGCGCTAGTCTCGCGCCCGGCAGTAGGACGGGCCGATGGCGGCCGGTTGGAGGCAGCTCAGGGGTGCGAAAGGCGGGGCCTTTCCACCCGTCTCTATAGGTGACATGGCGCTGGGTAACTGGTGAGGTGGCGTCGAGGTCTTGGATACCGGGGCGGCGGCCCTGGTGGTGGTGTCGCGGTGCTCATGGGCAAAGCCCATGCCTGGGTGCTGCCCTATGACCATGATCGTGTGGGCAGCATGGACGCCGGGGTGTGGCGTTCGGTGGCGGTGAGTATTGGCCAGGGTGAAAACATGTTCTATCTTCGGACGGACCGGCGGCGGCGAAGCTCGCTCCCTTCCTGAAGGCGTCGTTGCGGCCATCATTGCATGTCGTGGTGCTCCAGGGGAAACTCTGACTCTCGGGTCATGTGGTGGCGGCACTCCGGTGTCGTATCCTTCCTGAAGGCACCGCCTTGGAGCCCACGGTTCGTCATATGCGGCTTCATCTCTTCGCGGTGGCGTGTTCATAGTGGAGGACCCGACTGCTCTTGTAGTGCTTGGGGTGGTGTTGTTGCGCTCAGCGCTTATGTATCTTGCCCCAGGTGTGTGCGTGTGTTGTGGTGGCGTGCGTTTGTACCGGGTTGTTGTTGGTCGATGCTTTATATATAAAGCGGGGCGAAAGCCTTTTTCGGTAATAGGAAAGTGCTCGTCGTAGCACTGGTAGTTTTGTTGGAGCACTTGGAGAAGTTCGTGTGGAGATCTAAGACCCAGCAAAGATATGGAGAAGCTACTCAAAACTGCAATTCGAGATTATTGAAAGACAAATATGAAGAACATATTTCACATGAATTTTATGTTTTATACACTGCATAATATTTCAATATTTTGTTGCGATAGAATGTTGTTTTCAATGGGATACTAGCAATGTGCTCATGTATTGCAACGCATTCAAAGTAGAATAATACATGCTTACAAACTTGAAAGAGAAACAATCTAGTTTTGGTGCGTATATCTCTAAAAATATGTTAGGTTTCACTCAAAATGTATTTCTCATGGCAGTTTGGATGACGTGAGGGGTGTGTGGTTGGTTTCAAGAGACTAAGGAGTTTTCTGAAAATTGGAGCAGAGAGGTGGGGTCTTGTTTGCAAAAATGGCACAACTTACCTCACATGGGTTAGTTGCAGATCCGATGGTCAGAATTGACGAATGACAGACACACCATCATAACCAACCGAGTCTTTTATAGGAGTAAAGAAACTGTGGGAAGTAAATCTACATCTTATACTCTCTTTTTTGCGAGAAAACTTTCAATCTATTTATCAACTGTTAAGGTAGTACAAAGAACACCAGAAGTAAAAATTACATCTAGGTCTGTAGACCACCTAGCGACGACTGCAAGCATTGGAGCAAGCCAAAGACGCGTCGCCGTCATCACCCCTTCCTCATCGAAATTGGGCAAACCTTGTTGTAGTAGACAATCGGAAAGTCGTCGTGCTAAGGCCCCATAAGACCAGTGCACCAGAACGGCAACCACCGCCGATGAAAAGAAGCATAGATCGAAAGGATCTAACCTGCAGACACACAAACCCAGATGAACGAAGATCGGATCCATGCAGATCCATCTAAGACAAATGGTCGACCGAATCCCACGAGATCCGCCGGAGACACACATCCACACGTCCTCTGAAGATGCTAGAAGCACCACCAGGACATGGGCTGGGCGTGGAAAACCTTATTACATCTTCAGGGAGTCGCACCCGCCTCGGTTTTCTAAGCATGACACAAATCCAAATATAACTGGAAAAAAAAGCACCTAAACACGGAGCCCTCTCGTCGGCAAGTGCCGGGATCCACCATGCCTCCATGGTCCTAGGACCATAGGAGATGAAGTGGCCAACGGCGGCGGCGGTGAGAGGCTAAGGATACCCTAGGCGAGTTGCCTTACATCTTATACTTGATGCATATGTGGCTCCAAGATTAATAATTTGAACGTAGTAAAATGTGGTTTGTGGGTATTTATTTTTTAGATTGTGGTTTGTGGGTATTTGGTGGTACTTTTCGCTATTCATGCACACATGCAAGATGCACGTGTGCCTTAATGGTCCATACAGTAGTGTGAGAAATGTGGTACAATAATACTACACGCCTGCAGCTGCATTGGATAGTTCGTCCAGCCTATGCGTGGTAGCAAAAACTGATGTCGGCCACTTCGCACCGACTTTAACTCACGCTGCCGGTGCAGCACCGAGGACCGGGAAGGCAGAAAAGAAGGAAGCAACGGAGAAGCGAGCGCCTTGTACCGGCCGGCCGGAAAGGCTCCTTCACTCATTTGGCAGCTAGCCTAGCAACCGCTCTGAAAACGACCGCAGCAGCAGCAGCATCAGATTCAGAAGAGACGTGAAACTGAACGAAGAAAACACCTCCCGGCCGGCCTGGCATAGGATTCTGAGAAAATCCCGGCTGCTAATGTGAATGAAACGAGGTGCTACGTTATAAATCAACCTACGTAGAGTACGTACGTAGCGAGCAGGGCAAGGGTGGGAGGGAGGGACCCAGAAGCTTCCTACTCCTATACGTGTAGTGGGAGAGTATCTCCATCGATCGATGATCACCCGGCAAAGCAGCCAAAAAAAAGGAGGAAAAATAATTAAAGCAGCAGCTTGGCGGAAAGAAGCCCGCGAGTCGATTGCGATCACTTGTTGCTTGATGCGCACACTAGCTAGACCAGCCACAGCGAGCACACGTCAAATCGCGCCCCCCACCCCCATCCATCGCATACGCGGCAGCGGCAACTGTATATATTGTGTGACCGCCGCCAGTCAGTCAGCCGGGCGCCGACCTTGAGGAGCCACCAAATCAACGAACAGCTGGAAAAGCCTCCTCTTTTCCCTTCCCTGCTTGAAAGTTGAAACGATTCTTGTTTTATCCTTGGGTTTTTGGCTGGTGTCCAGACTGCAAAAGCACAAAAAACCAAAACCAAAGCGCGTGGAACGGACGGTCCAGGGATATGGTCCGAGCAGAAGGGTTCCGTTCTCCAAACACAGCTGTGGACCTGCAAATGGCGTGTGTGGAGCTGACCTCCCGGAGCCGGATCCCATTTCAGTTTCAAGGGGTTGACCTTGAAAAATACTTTTATTTACATGCCGCGCCAGCAGCAAGAATGGCTTTTCTTTCTTGTTCTCTTCTCTTTGTTTGTTTGGGTAGAAGTGGAAATGGAAACGGTCTGCCCACCCTACAATACAGCTAGTCTGGATGGAATCCAGCTCCCTCTACTTGGTGGAGTGGTGGCCACCTTCTTCTCTTCATATTCATATATTCATTCATATTGCCTTTCTCAACAGCACATATTTCATATTGCCTAGTCGATTGTTGCCTAATAAAATGCCACTCTAATTAACCTTGGTCGGTTGGTTGCTGTCTCATGAAATCATCGTACCTACTTATCAGATGTTTTACCGGTCAAATTACAACTATCAATCAAAATACTACTTTCTTAGTGTCAAGAACGCTCTTATATTATGAGACGGGAGGAATAGTATGTATGCATGTGTCGGTATCTTTGACAGCGTACATACACCAGTGGGTAGAGGAGGGCTTAGTAACTCCTATGGGTCTATTTATTTTTCATTGATGTGTTTCCTTGTTTGTTTGGTGAGCTACCAGAGACTTCACCAAATTATTTGTACCACTTGTAACAGTTGTTCATCTCATCAAGTTACCTACCAACAGCAACTGTCCTTGAAATGGTCTTTAAATTTCGACGTAAGCCACAAGAAAAACACACCTAGCCTTTGCTTAGTGGTACACTATGCATATGCATATTCATATTCATATTCATGTGGACGTTCAAGTGTTCGTACAACAACTACTTGCAGAGAATGAAACGAGAGATAACAAATCAGCAACGCACATTATTGTACTACCAGCACAAGACGGTAGAGAATCAAATCATGGTAGTAGTATGACTTATAGTTGCATCCATGTACCATGTTTTTATTTTATGTGCGTATAAATATAATCAACAGCTGTTTGTTGAGCTTTTAAGTATAGCTCTACCTACAACCTACCAAGTACAAACCCACCACTACTAAAATTTCAACTAAATCTACATGCTCTGTGGTTTCATTTCATCTTCTCGACGAATCACAACGTTAAATTAACCGCCACAATTTACAGCAAACCCATTGATGCATCCATCTCTTGCAAAATTATGAGAACTTGTTCTGATTTCTCACTGTATTTTTTTCCTGTAAATTTTTTATGGACAAGAACTAATTCACCCTTCCTACACAGAAACTGTAAAAGAAGAAGAGAAAAAAAATCAAATCTTTACATGGTTGAGTAGGATCTGGCATGTCCGACGCCGGCGACCCGGCCGGACCCGAAGCTGAACTCGCGCGTGTGGTACGGGCTCCGGTCCTCCGACTCCGATCTCGACCTCGACCGCGACATGTCGGAGCCGCCGTTCCGGGAGCTGCTGTTCCGCCCGCCGCTCGCCGACCGGACCACGCACTCCTCGCACAGCGTCACGGCCCACTCCAGCTCCGCCACCACCTCCGACATGACCGGCCGCCCGCGCCCGCGCGGCCGGACGCACTCGGCGCCGATCTTGGCCACGCGCGCCACCGCCTCCACCTCGTGCCCCCGCGGCGCGGGCACCCGGCTGTCGAGGATCTTGTCGATGTTCCCGGCCTCCACGGCCGGCACCGCGAACTCGATCACGTTCCTCGGCGACCCGCTCCCTTCCTGGCTCTGGTCCCGGTGGATCGCCTTCCTTCCGGTCACCAGCTCCAGCAGCACCACGCCGAAGCTGTACACGTCGCTCCGCTCCGTCAGCTCCTGGAGACGGTAGTACTCCGGGTCCATGTACCCCACCGTGCCGGCCGTCCCCGACGTCGTCGTCGGGCTCGCCGACGCCGAGGCGCCGCTCACGAGGGAGAGGCCGAAGTCGGACACCTTCGCCGTCCAGTCGTCGTCGAGCAGGATGTTGGAAGGCTTGATGTCGCGGTGGATGATGGGCGGCACGGCGTAGCAATGCAGGTACTCGACGCCGCGGGCGGCGTCCAGCGCCACGCGGAGCCGCGCCTCCCATGACGAGAAGAGCGGGGAGTGGCCGGACCCGGCGTCCTCGCCGTGGAGGTGGTCGTGGAGCGCGCCGTGCGGCATGAACTCGAACACGAGGATGCGCTCGCCGCGCTCCTCGCAGAAGCCCAGGAGGGACACCAGGTTGCGGTGGTTGACGCGGGACAGCAGCCTCAGCTCCGACCGGAACGCCCGCTCCGCGTCGAACCGCCGCCGCCGCCGCGCGCCGGTGGACGCGCGCTCGGCCCGCTTGATGGCGACCTCCCGCCCGTCGGGGAGCTTCGCGCGGTACACGGACCCGAAGCTGCCGCTCCCGATCTTGGCCTCCTCCGCGAACGCGTTCGTCAGCCGCGAGAGATCCTTGAGCGTGAACTCCTCGCACCCGAGCGGTCGCGCAGGCTGCGAAGCCGAGCGCTCCCGCGCCGGCATGACCATGATCTCCACGTCGCCGTCGCGGCAGAGCCGCCTGGACGACGACTCCCCGAGCCGGACGGTGGCGTGCGCCTTCTTCTCCGACTTCCTGGACGCCAGCACGTAGAACGTCAGCCCTGCTACGATGATCACCAAGACGCCGGCGCTGGCCACGCCGAGCCCCACGAAGAGCGTCTTCTTCTTCTTCGCATCACCAGCCCCGTCACCGAGCCGGGCCGTACTCCCATTGCTGACGACGATCCTGGACGCGTTCAGTGGCTGCTTGCACGGGCTGCACACGGCGAGTTCTTCGCCGCCCAATCCGCCGCCGGTGCCGCAGAGCCTCCCTGAGTCGGGTACGATGTTGCAGGAGCAGTTACTCTTAGGGGCGCAGGCTCCCGGCATGGTGTTGTTGTAGACGAGGTGCCTCCCGTCGAAGCGGCCGTCGTTCCCCCAGCAGACGACGGAGTAGTTGCTGGTCATGACGGCACACACCGTGTCGCCGTCGGCCTCGATGGAGACGAAGGTGGTGTGCGTGTACTCCTCCGGCACCTTCACGCCCCAGCACCTGACCGTGCCGTTCCCGGCGAGTATGCAGGTGGTGTTGCGGCCGAGCGCCATGGCCATCATGTCGGCCGGCAGCTCGTCGAGACGGACCGTGGGGTTCCCGTCGCCCCAGCACACGAGGCCGCCCAGCTTGTCCACGGCGCAGGCGTGGCGGCGCCCAGCGGCGACCGTCTGGAACGTGACATCAACCCCGTCGGCCGTGAACTGGGGCGTCGACGGCATGGCGCCGCCGTAGCACCTCATGGCGGTGTCGTCGCCTTTCACGATGCCGCAGAGGAAGTCCTGGCCGAGGGCGATGAGGGAGAAGTCGAGGCCCTTGGGCAGGTCGAGGCCGGGCCACTCCCAGCAGGTGGGGTCGTGGTCGTCGGAGAGGCCGCACACGTGCGGGCCGCCGGCGGACATGGAGCGGAGCGAGGGGCCCCAGTAGATGCGCCGGCCTACGGGGCGAGACCGCCTGGCCTCCTCCTCCTCGGTGAAGGACCACCAGCGCATGGCGGCGTGGCCGCCGACGGGCGCCATGAGGCCGCAGAGGAAGTCCTTGCCGGCGGCGATGGCGTTGAAGGGGATGTCGGCGGAGGGGTAGGAGGTGAGGCGGCCGTCGGGCATGGACTTGCACTGGAGCTTGGAGTTGCCGCCGCCATCCTCGTTGACCCTGTCGATGATGAGCGCGCAGACGAGCGTGCTGTTGCGGGTGTGGGAGATGGCGACGGTGGAGAACTGGCGCGGCGACGGCGGCGCGGCGGCCGCGGCGACGGCGAGGAGGAAGGCGATCACGACGAGGAGGCGCGTTGTGCTGGTGGCGAGGCCGGGGCGGCGAGACATTAGCATTGGGAACGAGAGGGAGGAGACGACATGGGTGTATGGATGGAGGGACGGAGGGAGCTCCGGTTTGGCTCGGCTCGCTTGGATTTGATTTCTCGCTTGGTGGCTTGGCTTTCTGTTTCGGGGTTGTAGGTGGGTGGATCGACCGATGGAGAACGAGTCGAGGACACCGCGTCCGCGTTGGGTTTCGTTGCTCGTTGGGTTGGGTTGGGTTGGTTTTACTTTTATATTTTAGTCATGCTACTATACGGAGTAGATTAATTCAGAAATAAGTGTGTGTGATTGTGATGATGGATCGATGATGAGGTGAGGGAGGTTGTTTTGGTTTGGTTTGGTTTGGTTTGGTAGACTTGACTAGGTCCGTTGAAATTCAAGTGTCAATGCTTAGCTTGTGAATTAATTTCTCCGACCTCACTTTGCTGCCTGGCTTCTCAGCTAGCTTAGCTCTCTAGCTGCTGCTTAGCTCCAAAACCACAATGATTGCCGGATTATCGGTTGCTAGGAGGCAAATTAGTGCATAACCACTTAGCAGGCATCTTTTATTTTTTTGGGGGGAATTATCAGAGCATCTCTAACAGCAGAGAAGCCTATACCATTCTCTTTTTTTTTACCATTCTCTTGTGCTTTCCGCATTTATACTTAAAAACTTTACTTTTTGCAAAATATACTGAAAACTTGTACTAGTAGGTTATCACTCGGTGTGGTTTCTAATAATCAGTGGTTGTATTAATCCTGAACATGTTCTAGTTACAAAGGCATTGGAAAAAAATGATAAATACAGATGGCATACTGAAGATGGAATCAATCTCTCGGTCATGGACATGCCGAGATCATACTTTCATTCACCAAGAGAAACCCAGCAAGAGCAACTGTCATATACTCATATCCAAAAATGCTAGACATACAAAGATTTACAAGCTTTTACAAGCTCTTTTCATCTAACAACCAATCACAAACCTCTCTCCCCCTGATTTTCAGGGGGGTGGGCCGTCCCCCTCACTTGTTGATCAATAAAAACTAACCCACCTGTAAAAGCCAACTGTTTGTACGTGTAGCATTGCCGACTCATATCTCCCGTACAGCAAAAACAAATTTATTTTGTTTTGTTTTAGGGTTTCCAGGCATCTGATTCTGCACTGCGCAGTGCCGCAGTCCGTGGAAACGACTGAATCTCCCTCGCAAAAAGGAAAAGAAAGAAATAAACAAACGACTGACTCTACCCTCAGAATCAAGAGCCCGGCCCAGTCTGTACAGTCCCTGCAGAATTGCGGCCAAGTCGGAAGAAGTTAGTGGTGGTTTACTGTTTTTTAAAACTTTTGACATTTACTCTTAAGTTGACAAAAACCCACGCCGGACGAGGTTTCAATCCAAGTTACGTGGGCTTGGAGACTTTCCTTCTCTTCTTCAAGCAAAAGGCTGAAAGTTACTACTTTGTCTGTACTATCGCGCAAGTATTACCTGGGTGATTTTCTACATATATGTATGTACTTATAGGGAATGCCCGGTCTTTCCAGAGAACTTGTACACCCCCTTTGTTTATTTATAGTATCAAGAAAACAAGTGCTGTTATGGAGGACAGAAAATGCAGCAGATCTTCAAGCAAGAAAAAAGACGTGCAAGACGGCGAAGAGTTTACTCCAAAACTCTGCTGCTGGCAAAGGCCAAGCAGAGAGAGACCTTATCAGCAAAACAGCAGAAACCCCATAAAAGCGCCACTTGTCTGCATACTATCCTTACTATAGTGTCAAGTCTGCTCCAGGGAGTAGGTGACAGGTTTATGACAACCGATGAGAGAATGTATGTATAAATCTTCACTCATAATATTCAATCATGAAGCATGTATGCATCCCAATCCCAATCCCAATCAAACCTTTTTAGTATTTTGTTTTGGGCCTGAGCAAGCAAGCTCAGGAAGAGTCAGGTAGCAGTTGGCCGGAAGAATCGGCTCAAAACACTACTTTAAAAGCCTCCCTTGGGAATGAAATGAATTATAGCCTTGAGGACAACCCTATGCCAGGCCGGCAAGCAATGAGAGAGAGAGAGAGAGAGAGAGAGACTGACGACATGTGCATACTCGCATACAAAATTCAAGTCTGCACCAAGAGAATTCTTCCAGACAGGTATCCTCCAACTAATTCCGTACCCACATCACACCCGAGCGAGCCTCATCAGCGTTATTCCAACCAGCTTCCATGTCTTCAGGGAAGAGATTTCCCCCCAAGTCATGACGCCGCTGCCTGGAGCTTCTCTGACAAGGAACCGCTCATGGAATTTCTTTTCTACCGTTTCATTATCGCTGTCAGGGCGATGTGTAGGGGGCTCTCCTTTGGTGCCACCAAACGGCGCTGCTGACGGAACAGAGAATGGCGACCCCTGAAAACGGAGCCCTGCTTGCTGGGGAAAAGGCGCGCGCAGACTTGCAAGAATGACTCGTTCTCCTGTTGAATGGGCAACTCCTCCATTTCCACCTCCTGCCCAATTTCGGTCTGTGCCTGCAGTCAGATTACGAAAAGCACAGTTTACAAAGGAAAATCCGAAAATATACAGGCATACGGAAATGACTTTTACCCAATATGGTTGATGCCTATTGATCTTGATCCGGTTACTAACATCTGATGTGGGTACACTAGAAAAGGGAAACAGCGCAATGTGCACTAATAGAAGAACCGACAAAGCATGTGAGTGGGACAAAAGGCACATTGCAATACAAGTCAATGTTATATTTCCATATATTACTAGTTGCCCGGAACAATTTGATGGTTCAGCTACCAAAGGTAGGAATACAGGCTGAAAAACCAACCACTTAACAAGACAATTATGAACCTTTTTGCCCATGTTGGTCCTAGCAACATTGTCAAATACCGCCATACCATAGACAAAAAGAAGTTGAAATTTCCAGGATACCAGCCTGGCTAAAATTACCTTCTGTTCATGATGTCCAGCTACCGAGTCATCATTAGGCTGAGTGGAAGTATGTTCGTCCTGACTGTTCAGATCTTTATACTCCTCTTCCTTATCCTCGGAATACTGTCTGGAGACCTCATCTTCATAGTCAGGAGATGGATTATTGAGGGATTTTCCAGGATCTTCCATCTGAGTCTGCGCATCATCTGCTTCCATTGTTGTTTTAAACACATCAATATGGCGTGGTTGCTCCTTACTAGAGGCTGTGTCATGACTACCAGGATTATTATCACCGAAGTTTACCTAGCGTGCAAAAGCTCAAGTTAGTTCAAGCATTCAAGGTGAAGACGATCCACATAGCAGGTGATACAGATTTACATTCTGAGAATAAGCAAGCCAAGTGTCTATGAAGTAAAAGCACACCTTCCACTACGACAACTGAATGAATGATGAGAAAAACTTATGACTACAGTTATGGAGTTACTTAAACGACACCAGGAACATTTGTGTCCCCGATATGGTGAAGAGTTCTTTAGTGTGTACAAACACACAAACACAGATAACAGAAGCATGTCAATTCTACTGAGCATGGTGTGGTATTACTCAAATATAAAAGGAAGCAACTAGATTAACAGATCCGGTGTACATTACACAACACAACAGCCTCACCTCAAAAGGTAATAGATGAAAAATTCATATATATGCATACAAACACAAGGAATGCATGACACTGAAACCAACGATTTAGATGTTGATTCTAACCTCCATGTTGCGCTCTTCAGAAATGTTCACTACAGTGACTTCATTATCAACAGATAAAATTTCATCCCTTTCCTTCTTACGCCGTGTAACTTGACAAACAGCACATGCACAATCATTTTTGTGTCGATCATTCCTGTATTCAAACACACATAAGAATATAGAATAATATCTCCTGCAGTAGCATAGAGAGCCAAAAATTCAGCAGCTGGACATATTGGGATAATGTGCTTTCTGTTTGTTAGGAAGTCCACGTGGTCTGCCGTCCTGTTAAATAGTATTAATCTAACAAAATTAATCAAGGAAAAATATGTGAGCCTGACATAAACCCACCATGCCTATGTGTTATATCCAGTCTCACGAACATGACACGGTTAGATAAGCTACCATGAATAACCAAGGAACATATGTCCATTGGTGGTAATTCATCACTTAGCTAACTATTTGAGGGAACAACGATGCAATGCCCCTCAACTAAAATGTTGCAACACAAACAGAATAGCCACATAGGTTAAAAAAAAAGTTGCAACACAAACATGGCCACATAGGTCAGGAAAGTATTACCTGCTCGGTTACTCCATTCCAAAATACAAACAGAATAGCATAATAGCCCCTACACAATTGTAAGAACTTAAAAGGAAGTATGCATATCTCTGTTATGATCCTAAACAAATTTACACTTATGTTTTAATCCTGAAATAAGCTAATAATAATAATAATAAAAGTCAGTATCACCAGTAGATAAAAGTCGAGAGAATTCCTTATTTGACCCTTTCTTAAAATTTGCTTCCCTATTTGGCCCTACACAAAATGTTCTTCCCTTTTTGACACTATTTACAATTTTTCCCTATACTACATTTCCGTCAAATCTGGTACAATTCCGTCTATTTGGCCTGTCAGTATTTTCTTCCATGGACCAATCTGCCCCTGTACGCTAAACACCAGAGAGGAAAAAAGGGGAAGAGATGGATCACGATAGAACTTGCTCTCCCCCCCCCCCCCCCCCCACCCCCCACCCCCCCACCAGCGCACATAGCGGCGGCGGCGCAAGGCTGCGGATGGTGGCCAAAGTGGAAGGGGACAATGCGTCTGCAGAGGCCGCGAACCAAAGATGGTAGCTGCCGAAGGCCTTGGTGCGGCTTGGCCGTCGGCGAACACCACCGCAAAGGGGTCAGCCCACTGCACTGGGGCGAGCACGGCCACGGCGCGTCTGCACAGGCTCCAGTGGTGCCACAAGGTGTGAACAGCTTCTCCTGTCTTCTAGGATCGTCCTCTCCTGTCACAGCTGGCCGTCCGTGCAAAGCTCCACTTCGAGGAAAAGAACCAACTCAAATTCTTCGGCACGACCAATAACTCGTTGATGTTCCAAAAAAATAACAGAGACGGCCTTTCTTGTGATCCTTTCCTTAATCACCACCTAGACTAACTCAAATTCCATCTCACTAGACCAGGCGTGCTCCTGAAGCTGCTGGAAGAAATGAAGACGGGCGTGGCGAAGCCGGTGGGTGAGCACCGGACAGTGCTGCTGCAGGTGACGGACATCGTCCCAGTGGACATGGACGAGGTGGACCTGTTCCCGTGCCACGACCGGAGAGGAGGCTAATGTCAAGATGAGACGACCGGTGGCGGCGACTGCCTCAGTCCAGGCGAACACGTGGTCTCCGGCTGCGTGTGGCTGGCTGGCGGCGTTCCCCTGGTCCTCCGCTACCGGCTGTGTGCGTGGTCTCCGGCTGGTCGTGGCCAGCAGGAGGCATTCTCATCTGCCGACCGTGCGCTTGGTCTACGACTAAATATGTGTACTAGTTCCGACCGTGGGCTGTTTAGAGGATTTAATAGTGCATAATACTTTTGGAACGTGATGAACAAACCAGTATGGTACTGATCTTAGATATGGTATTACATGTTTTACAGACGTTTCCTAAGGCTTTTATACGCACAGATAAGTTCAGCTAAGGACCAAATTATTGGAGTGCAACATTCATGAACATCTGTAGAATATCGGTGAACTGGTTGCTTCTTTTTTTGTGTGTGGAACTGATTGATTGTTTACTTAGATATCCAGTATAGTCGCACAATGCGCTAGGGGCAAAAAAGGTCTTCTCATCTCACACTTTAACATCGTTACTGCTTAAATGGAAGCAAAAGTTACATTGAGCGTCAAATAGGGAAGAAAATTTTATTTTGGGCTAAAAGAAACAGGGAAGGAGATTTTAAGGAAGGGCCAAATAAGGAATTCTCTGATAGAAGTCGACAGGACACTATACCTGGCCAAATAGGTCTTATCACTACTAGAAACTACGAGTTTACCACTTTACCTAGAGCTTATGACTCCCCTCAAGGGAAACAAAAGCTATGAACAGTAAGCTCTAGGAAAAGATGATTTTTGGGTGAAAATAAATGAGTAAAACTTTACCTACAGTTAAGTTTGGCCCCTAGGTAATGAAGACCACACAGACACCATGTTGATTAGAAAAATAGGAAGAAGGTTCGGTGATACCACGTGAAAGCTATATTTTGGTGGGCAACTATTTTTTTTGTTATTCCCACGCTAGCACCGCGTGTTTTATTTCGGCCCACGCTGTTGGGCCCACTAGGCAGTGACTATGGGCCAAAGGAGCTTGGCGCTAGTGGACAAAAAGTTTCACCAAGTCTAGGTCTTCCATGTCCGGCCATCTCACTTTCCCCCATCTCTCCAGATCCAGCGCCGCCGCCTCTCCTTCTCTTCTCCCCTTCCGTCACAAATCAAGCACCGCCGGTTGTGATTCCGCTGCATGCCAACCTCTTTCTCTCTGAAGGTCATCGCCCCTCGTCCCTACCCCTTCCTCGCGCACCGACAGATATTGGCACCGGCACACCATAGGCACTGCAAGGTGAGCCCATGCGGCATGGGACAAGAGGAAACATGTGGCTACTCGGTTCCATGGTGTATAGGGAGATTGAGCGACGGCGGTGAGCAGGGACTTGGGCTAGCGCCGATGAGCAGGGAACAACAGCAGCGGCGCCTGCAAGCACCATCCTCCATTGACAAATCTCCCTCTATTGAAGGTGTATACCCATGCTCAATAACTTGCAAGTTGCTGGTGATTACTTATTGGTTACTGGAACTGATGAATTTTGATGAATCTAGGTACTTATGACATTTGTTTTCTGGATATGTTGCTACATGTTTCCTATCCGAATTAATGTTGATGATTTTTGGTGCGTATAACAGTACATACTCCCTCTGTAAACTAATATAGGACGCTTTAGATCACTATAAGGAGTACATGAACATGAGGAGTGTTACTTCTACTTCCATTGATGTCTCCCTGAATCAGGCAGAACTTTTTATCAAGAAAGAGAGAGGCAAAAAATCAGAACGAAAATAAATTACATGCCCAGTGAGTCACTAGCCAATAACCATGTGTACTTCCATATTGCACAAATAGGGACAAAAAAATGATCTGCAATTAATCATCTAGGCAATCAGGTTAACACGTTGGTACTATTTTTCTTTTTCATCCAAAACAGGTCCATGATGTACTGAGCTTCCTAAACAGCAGTAGACAAGCATAAGAATCCTAGTACTAATTAACATGCTCAGTGCAAAGATAGTGATAGTGTTGGCAAACAAATCATGAGAATACTGAACAAGATTTTTTGTTAGTTCGACAAGTTTAGTGTTTAGGTAACATGTTTTGTAGAGTGTTTTTGGAATTGTAAATGGTGTCTGTCTCATGGCATAATATCCTGGATTTATCAGAACTACTATGCAGCTCCTATGCCATCAACTACTCATTGAAAGGAATTCAGACAGAAAGCAATTATTAACAGCTGCATATTTGGAAAACAATAGCAGTTGCAAGGTGTATGTCGGTATTGGCACACTCGTGCATACCATTATTTCTTAAGTAGCTCAATGCGGCAAGACCAAGTTTGTCATGAGTTTGCCAGAGATAATTTTCATATTCATATAAATAATTTGTTAGTTATTTATGGTCTTTTCAAAGAGTCGCTATTCTCTAGATATGTCTTGAATTAATTTCTGCATTTTTTAGTTATGCATGGCCTTCTTCACAAATATTTGAACTTACATTGGCTCTTGAAGCTTGGGGATCTTACGACGACCAATATCTGCGGCTAACGAACAAATTATAAATGACTGCTCTTCAGGGAAGCCCCATGGATAATTGGCTCTCTTCAATGGGTCTACTACTGTGTTATTACCGGCAAGACATCATTGCACCGTCCTCATCCAAGAACTTCATATTCAATCTCATGTTCATGTATGTACTGTTCGTGTCTCACATCAACTCTGCATTGTTTTTGTTTGTGGCTTGACCATGTAATTTTGATTTGATTTCAATCTCTAGTTATATGCAAACTTGTGTAGTGTCAATTGAAATGAGCTAAGCATGAACCTTAGTTGTATGCGTTCATGAAAAACTGAACCAAGAACCAGAAATCACTTTATGCCATCAAGCACTTATCATACTAGCTAGCAAGTCGCTATACATTTGAAGCATGATCGTGTATGTTTTCACATCTGAGCTCTTCTCTTGCAGATTTTGGAAACTAATCAAGAACCGCCAGCTTTGTGTGCGCAGCAACACTCAGATGTAAGTTTTCTGGAACTAACTTGAAATGATACAAACTATGTATGCCTCTAGGGTGTTAATGTTAAAATGCATGCTTCAGTGATGTGCACAGCTTTATGTGTGGTGATCTGCACTGTTGTGATTATATGCATGCTTCTGTGCAAAGCATGATCATGGATTTTTTTTATGCAGGGGCTATGTGTAGTGTGGGGAGCGATTAAATCCTCTTGTCTTATGCCCATATTGTCCAAATTACGTTCATTATGCTGCCTACCAGAATATTCAAGTCTTTGAACTACGTGCTAAACTGCCTGCCATCACTAATTTTCAGGATCACAATCTCACTTGGATGCTTCTGCCCCAGATTTGGAGCTTAACGCTGCAAAGATGTTTTCTATCCAGTGCATCTCGAACTTAACTCACTCGCTTGTCCCTCCACGGCAGCCAACCTCTTGATCCTTGCTTTTCTGGGTCTTGAAGTCTATCGAGCATAGATAACATGCTGATTTAGGTATTCTGCTAGCTGTAGAAATTTTAGATGTGGTGTATTTTTTTTAATTCTGGCTTGAAATCAACCATGAGTCCGATGTATGTGTCATTGTATGTTGAATTTTGGCTACAATTTATAAATTGGAATTATGGCTCGGGATTGAATTGTTTGAATTATGGCTGGTATGAATTTAAATTCAAGTTGCATATTTTTATATGGCAGATAAAAATATGATGTATCCCTAGGGTATTATTTGAACATACGGGGGAAATAGCTGTAGGGCAAGTTGTGACGTGGCATAATTCAAAAGGACCCCACCATCTCTCCCTAGAGCCAAACATGCTTGTAGGTAAACTACCTTTCCACGTTGGACAAGCAGCCAGGTTGAATTATTTCCCTACAGCTTACGGCTCTAGGTAAAGAAATGGTTCCCAAGAGCTTGACAAGGGCACTCTAGGGAAAGAGCTCCTTACCGACTATTCTTCACCTAGGGCAAGCTCTAGGTAAAGCCTTTAGCTATGGTTTTTTGCCTTTTACCTTAGGATATATGGCTCTAGGTAAAATCGTAGTTTCTAGTAGTGTATAGATGCTATCCTGCTCAAATCATTTTGCAAAGTAAAATATGTTACTTAGTTCATTTGAATCTCACTACTTCAATGTTCTAAACTTCTAGTCGATATGATTTCTGAAGAGCATGGCCCACAGCACATAAGACATGATATCATATGATAGTCTAGCCTCTAATTGAATAGATAAAGAAAACTTGTAGGTGGCCACAAGACAACATTAACTACATACCCTGGGCGACGCCGTTTTTGCTTAGACTTGCTTTTTGAACTAACTTTGGTATCCTCATCGCCAGTATTGTAATTGCCACCTAAAATTTTGGGAAATACTGATCATATATATGAACACGCGTATTCTATCAGGTAAAGAAAACTATATACAGCTAAATAAATGATCATGCAGTGTACAACATTGCTAAACTTCTAATACAATGAAATGCAAAAGCCTGGAAGGGAGGTGGTATAACAGCATTACTATATATTAGAAGTCATTTTTTTTCACTTGTTATGTTATGCAATACATAAGTACAATAACAGAAAAAAATTCACTATGTCAAATAACTTATCGGTAAATTCATAAATACTGATGGTATAAGTGACTTGATAATAAAGATGTCTTATAGTATAGAAAATGTTTCCTTTGTTCCTTGGTATGGACTCATTTGAGGTACATATATAGTAGTACGTGAAACAGGAACTACTGAAAAGAACTCATATGCAAGTTAAATGTTAGATAAAAGTATTAACTAAGGACAAGTTCGGAGCTATCATCTGTTCAATACTTACCATTCTCGTGCACATCAGAATACAAGCCTGCTGCCAGCCAATTTTTCATGAAGGCCTTCTTTACCCGTTTCATAAGCTCTATTATGTAATCACCTTTACTGTTATACCTGGTACAATTATCCCATATAAACTGCACGTCCTTATAGACATCCTCTGAGTTCATATATTTGCTTCCACGTTCTAAATCTTGACATATTGTGCCAAAATCCATAGGAGTGTCGATAACATCAAGATAATCCTACACAATTTGCAAGTGTGAGGGGAATAAAAAAATCACATGAAAATAAAGTGAATTATTTTCCATAAGAAATTGATTTAGGAGCTTGCATGCATATAATTAGTTTCTTAGGTAATTCGAACAATGGTCACAAGACATGCAGCTAGAGAAGTCTGTCTGAGACACTGCTGTGGAAGTGGTCTGCATTTGTAATTACTGTTTCTTACTATTAGTATGTTCAAGAAAAACAAATAGACTGGGGTTCAGAACTTGATCTTGTGAGCAAGGAAAGCTTGACTAGGTTTTAGCCAAATTAATCATATAATTAGGCAGAGCTTTCACGTATGCCATAGATCAATAGCCCTATCATAACCATCAGTTTTATTTACTCGGCCATAGAATTAAAGATGGGGCAGCAACCTACTTGAAAATAGAGTTACCCCAGAAAAATTGCAGAAAAAAAAGATAGGGCATGGGAAATGGAAACCTGCATACTCATAGCAAGTAGATGTCTGAACCAATTCAGTGGAAGTGATCGATACTACACCACTGAAGACATTTTGTGGAAGTGACTATACGACACCGAGACTTATGAGGGGCTGACTCAACTAAGTGTTTAAGATCAATATATTTATGTGTGAAGCCTACCAAAGTTCCAGGTGATTTGAAAAGAAAGAAGAGGCACCACAAAATACTCACAGGTATTCCCAAAGCAATAGGATCCACTGGGGTGTTAAATGGCTCAGCTGCGTCGACCTTCATAACCTTCTTAATAGCCTGAGAGCAAAAGAGAATTTCAGTAAAGGTTTCATTTATTTCAGGTCTTTACCATGTGATATTTGGAGAATCAAAAGACGCCAAATAAAGTTGAGCCAAATTGTACTCACTTCAAGTGCAGCAGCTAACTCTTTCTCATCACGCTGAGATTCCAGGGTAGACTGCTTTATCTCTGACCCTTGTGAGTTCTTTGGCTCCGATGCACTCTCACTTTCCTCGGTTACTAGAACAGTTTCCTGCTTACTTGGAAGAGGTTCATGTACTTCATCAACTTCCCTGTCCTGGGTGTTATCTTGTACTGAAGAAGATAATCCCGCCGAGACGATCTTTATGCTTCCTGCTTTCTTTGCCATCTTGTCCTTATCAGAACCACTCAACTCCGACTCCTGCCCATCAGTTGTCTGGCCAGTTGACGATGCAGTGATACCTTTTTCGGCAGTAGCTTGCTTGCTCACTTCAGGGGCGGCAGTCTGAGATTTACCAGCATCAGCGGATGCCTGAGCTACAGACGAACTATTGTTGAGCTCTACCACCTTGGAGGTTTTGAACTTCAGCTTCACACGACCGTATACCGCCCCCACCTTCGGCTTGGCGTACGGTATATCAGCGGTGGGATGAGCCGGAGCTGGGGCAGGAAGGATCGGCTTCTCTGGTTCAGGAGGAGGAGATGGTTCAGGCACTGCCGGAGTGGACCTCGAGACAGGCGCATTCTCCGCTGGGATGTTCTCCTCGGTGCTTGGGCTGGACGGAGATGCAGACGAAGAGTCTCCCCCGGTGGTATTCGAAGAACTCTTCTTGCCCGGCGTGTGGCCGCGCTTGCGCTTCATCTTATCCGTCTCTTGCTAGCACCCAAAGATAAAATTCTTGGAAATAAGCCGCTCCGGCACCTGCGCGCCGCGCCCTGAGGGGATCGATCTCGTGCCGGAGTGAATTAGGAGGACCTAATCGAAGCAGCCATGAATGGACGGATGGATGGGTTAGATTACCAGAGGCACCGGACATCCAAGAAAATCAGGCAACGGAGAGAGAGAGAGGACGGCCTGCTGCCGCAGCGAAGAGAGAAGCTAGGGTTCCTTACCGGCAGAAGAAGAAGAAGGGTCGACCCACGGCAGTGCGGTACCGGTGGGGCTGGCTTGTTGCGTCCTGTTGGTGCCACGAACTTGTGAGGAATAAAAGACCGGGAACTGGGAGGCGACGAATTTGGGGGAGGGATCGGGGAAGAAGAGGGGTAGGCTGGAGGAGGAAGAAGAAGAGGATTAGAAATCTCGGGAGCCTTTGTGGGTTTGTCAACTGGGCTGCGTGTCTTTAAAATAGTTCATGTGGGCCGGGCTGATTCTTATGGCGCTGCCGGGCTGTCTAAGGTTGTTTATGTCATACCCGAGATCTCTCAAAAAAAAATGTGAGCGGCACAGAAGAAAAGCTCCAAGTTCCCTAGGTGATTAGGGTTTTGACCAACTCTGCTGGGATGCGATCGGTGTTGAGTATTTACTACCGGTAGCTTTTTTTTTATTTTTTTAGGCAACATCACAAAGCTTTTATTAAGTCGTCACAATGTTTACAGGGACGGATGGTAAATTCCCGGGATGACCAAACCAAACATGACGGCCACCACCGAGAGATAAAGTATGCTTCGCTAAATTGTGAGTTTCAAAATTTGAGCTCCTAAACTCATGACTGAAATTACAGAAGTCAAAAGCTAAAGAACGTTCAACTATCTCATGAATGACTGCTCCATAGCTTGCCAAATTCTTCTTGTGTATGTCCTGCACCACCGTTTTGCAGTCCGATGCCACTTGGTTGCACCTCAGGTAGAGATCATCTGCCAGTGCAAGTGCCTCTCTAATAGCAAGTGCTTCCAAAGTCGAAGGATCCACAATGTATCTAAAAGAGAGAGTCGAGGCTCCCATAAACATACCCCTGTCGTCTCTACAGATCACCCCCACTGTCCCACTGTTTCTGGTTACCGCTGCATCGGCGTTAAACTTCGCGTAACCTGATGGTGGTGCAAGCCACCACGCTGGTCGGGCGCTGGTAGAAGGGGGCAAGGAAGGATGCCTCTGCTAGGTCACTCGTAGTTCAGCCAAATATTTTGATATGAAGCTGTTGACAGAGTATGGTGCCTGAAATATATTCTCGTGAATTGCTTTACGCCTCGCATACCAAAGTGCCCAGAGCGTCACCACCAGGCAATCGAAAAGGTCATTCGTCAATATTTCATGTAGTGCAAACAGCCACTCCTTCGGACCATCCTCCTCGCGCTCAACCATATGCTGGACCAAGTCATCCGGCGCCAAAGCCCAAACACTTGCTGCCATCGGACATGCAATGAGGGCACGTTTCCATGTATCAGTCGCCCCACATAGCGAACAAAGTGTCCTCTGTTGCCATATGACGACGTTTGAGGACCGATCCCGTGGGCATGGAATGACGGGCTAGCCGCCACACGAACACCTTCAGTTTGGATGGTACTTGCATGCGCCAGATCATGGACCACTTCTTGGTGTCTTGATGCTCATAAGATGTACCGTCCTCCTCAGCTAACCAAGCCTCCCTGCTGTGTTTCGTTTTTAGAATCATTCGGTAAGCAGAACGAACGCTGAAATTACCTCAAGGCTCTTCATGCCAGGCCCAGAAATCTCCCACCCGGCAAGTGCAAAGCGGGATTCGTAGAATCTCTTCCGCGTCAAAGTGGGTGAACACCGAACGTACCAGGTTTTCATTCCACGTTGTCGATGTTGGATCTATAAGCTGCGCCACTCTCGCCGGAGGGTTCTGAGCTAGAGAGCATATGGGACGCTTAAGACCATCACGCGGGATCTAGTTGTGCCGCCAAATATCGGTCGTCTCCCCATCACCAATTCTCCTGATGACCCCTTGCGCCAGGATGTCACGACCATCCAAAATCGCCCGCCATATCTGGGATGGGTGCGATCCTAGTTCTGCTTGAAGGAGAGAGCAGTGTGGGAAGTAAACTGCCTTGAGGATTCTGGCACTGAGTGAGTTGCTATCTGTTAGGGTGCGCCATGCCTGCCTTGCCAGTAGGGCGAGGTTGAAAATCTCCATGTCACGGAAACCTAGCCCCCCAAGTGCTTCGACATAGTCATTATGTCCCACGCCACCCAACTGGGCTTTCTCTTTCCATGCTTGGAACCCCACCAGAATTGTCGAATGATAGACATGATGCTCTCACACAGGCCTCATGGTAATCTGAAGCACGCCATGGAGTAAACTGGTATAGCTTGTGCAACAGATTTGATCAAAACTTCTTTAACAGCAGCAGAAAGTAACTTTTCCATCCACCCCTTAATCTTCTCCCACACTCGATCCCGAAGATATTTGAATGTAGCGGTTTTAGAGTGGCCAACATCTATAGGCATTCCTAGGTAGCGTTCACTCAAAGACTCGTTCTGTACTTGCAAATTGTTCTTGACAACTTCTCTTGTCTGTACTGGGCAACCCTTGCTGAAGAAAATAGAGGATTTTTCATTGTTGATCCGTTGTCCAGAAGCAGAACAATAAGTATCAAGCAGGTTTGATACCGGTAGCTGCAGTGTGCCCCTGCTCCGTGCGCTTGCGCGTACTCTCGGGCTGATACCTTGGAGTTCTGCTCCAGAATAGGAATGAAGTCACGTAACTCATTTGTTGTTTTTTTTGTCGAGATCGGCCAGATGGCCCAGATAATAATGCATGGCGGTCTTAGTGGGACGACATAGGAAAAGGGGAGCTCCTAACCGGCGCCTTCAGCGCTGGTTGGAGTTTCTGGCGCCCACACGCCTGCTAGTATGGGCCAGGCCCACGAACACACAGGTAGTAGCGCGAAAAAAGAAAACTCAGGCATACATGGCACTGCACGTGGAATTGGACTCGCGATCAATACCTCCAGTAAGTGGTTGGCTGACCACTCGAGCTAATACGAGTATATGAAACATTGCAGCGCGACGATACATAAGAACAGTAGCTGCGTAGATATTTAAATTATATGAAAACATTTTAGAAAAGCATGATTTCTTTTGATAAAAATGTGTTTTTTCTCGGAAGTCCACAGATTTTAGAAAAAATCAGAATTAGAAAAAATTTCATCAATTTTCCAAAAAGTTCACAAAAATCTGAAAAGGTTCATCGATTTTTAAAAACTTCTAGAAAATCAGAAAAAAGTTCATTGATTTTGAACAAAAACTTCATCTATTCTCAAAAAGAGCTTATCAATTTTCAAAAAAAGTTCATCAATTCTCAAAAAGAGTTTATCAATTTCAGAAAAGTTCATTGATTTAAATTTTTTACGAAAATCAATTTTGAAAATTAGTTCACAAATATGAAAAACGTTCATCAATTTTGGAAAAGAGTTCGTCGAATTTGAAAAAAACTTCATCGAATTTGAAAAAAGTTCATCGATTTGGGAAAAAAGTTCATCGAATTTGAAAAAAGTTCATCGATTTTGAAAAAGAGTTCATCGATTTTGGAAAAAGTTCACCGAATTCGAAAAAAGTTCATCGAATTTTAAAAAAAGTTCATCGAATTTGAAAAAAGTTTGTCAAGTTTGGAAAAAAAGTTCATCCAATTCAAAAAAATGTTCATCGAATTTGGAACAAAGTTCTTCGATTTCGAAAAACGTTCGTCGATTTTGGAAAAGTTCATTAATTTGAAAAATAGTTTATTGAAATGAACAAAAGAAAAAAAACACCGAACAAAACCCTTTTGAATAAACAAGAAAAACGAAAAAAATAGACATGAGAAGAAAACAGTGAAGAAGATATTTTCGAACACATGAGGTAAGAGTGGTGCGGTGGTTAGCGTATGGTGCGAAAGAAGATGAGGTCGCGGGTTCGATTTCCACCAGACGCATTTGCATTTTTGTGCTTTACAACAGAAAAAAGGAACGATGGGCCAGCCCAAGAAGACGCGTGAAGGAGGGAGAGGTGTGCGCCCGTTTGCGCGGTTGCCTGCAGCGGGCGCCGTTTAGGGAATGCCTAGGAAAAGAGGGTTGAGTCAGGAGTCGATCTGAAGCAAGCGACGCTTGACATATCTGCAAGAGGGCGAATTGGATGATGTGTACGTCGGAGAGGAAGAGAATGGAAACTAAAAAAGGCGGCGTGCTGGATGGTGGTGGCAAAAGTGAACATGAAGAAAACTTTTAGTAGTGCATCACTCAAGCAGGCGTTGAAAATTATAGGAAGTCTAGCTCATGATCCAAAGATTCGAGAGGTGGATGACAACCTCTTTGTGATTCACGTGTGCTGCTTGGGTGACTGGAAGATGCTGATGTTCTAGGTCCGTGGATCTTCCGAGGATTGATGGTTTTGATAGAGGATTATGATGGCAGGACGTCGTCGGAATCAGTTAAGCTTCAGCATGTTGTCTTGTGGGCGCGTATCCATAAGATTCATGATCTTTACGTGAATGAAGCGATAGTTGATCAACTCACAAGGTGGGTCGGGACTGTGAGGAGTGTGGAGATGAACTCAACACGGTACTTTGAAGGACTTATGTCAGGGTCAAAGCGACTATCGAAGTAGCAAAAAAGTTGACCCGTTGGACTCCACTAATCTAGCTGGGGAGGGACATTTTTTTGGGTGTCAAATATGAAAAGATCTAGTACTTCTGTGAGGTTCGTGGCTTGCTTGGGCATGATAAGCAGGAATGTGGGGATGGTATTCACCCATCGGAAAAATGCAACGGGGCAAGTGGTTAGTGGCCAAAAAGAGAGTCACACAAATGGCTCAAAGCAAAGCTATGAGCGGCAAGACCTTTAGGAGCTTCATGAGTTCTTTGCATATATGATGTCGCATAAGAGGATGTCTAATGATACATGACTGGGGAAATGAAGTTCTTGATGACACTATCGAAGGTCCTTTGAAGCAGAAGGAGGCTGATGATGATGATGATGATGATGATGATGATGATGATGATGATGATGGCTCTGATCGGATAGAGGGAAAAGTTTTGCGACAAGAAAAATTAACTTGGATTTAACTAGCCAGGGCATGAGTGGTGATGAGGGTAATGCTTCCGATGACGAAGATAATTGGGGTGATGGGGTTGTAGGAGTTTTGAAAAGGGTGGGTTCTATTCCACTGCTTCCACCACGGTACCACTGGGGTGTTGTTTTTGTGCTCTCCATGTATTTAGCCTTAATGTATATGCATGCCGGATTTAGATCCAAAACGGTTATGGCATATGAAATCACTCATAAAAAATCAAAGTGTTCATCTCCTTCTTATGCAAAAAAAGTTATGCTTACAAAAGACTTTAAGCTCATGTGCCAGCAGTGTTCAAGCGGGTGGGGTGGATGACTGTGTGGGGAGCACATCTATTTCACATAATTGACATTGATTACATAAGTAATTTAGTTTCATAATTTTTTGGTGATATGACCATACCTTTTGTTGTGAATAGGAAACTATCCAACATCTTTTCTTTGATTGTATTTTGCCATTTATTGCTGAAAGGATCAAGAAGAGGGGTCTAGAGGGGGTGATTAGACCCTCAACAAGTAAAAGTGTCAATTTTTAAGTCCTTCAAGTTAAGGTGGAGTTTTAGCACAAGTTTAAGCATTCACAATATATTTCAAGCACGCATGGCAAGAGTATGAGCAGCGGAAAGAGTAAAGCATGCTAATTGCAAGAAAGTAAAGGGATGGGATTGGAGTGTGCAAACGCAATGAAGACACGGAGATTTTTGGCATGGTTCCGATAGGTGGTGCTATCGTACATCCAAGTTGATGGAGACTTCAACCCACGAAGGGTAACGGTTGTGCGAGTCCACGGAGGGCTCCACCCACGAAGGGTCCACGAAGAAGCAACCTTGTCTATCTCACCATGGCCATTGCCCACGAAGGACTTGCCTCACTCGAGTGGATCTTCACGAAGTAGGCGATCTCCTTGCCCTTACAAACTTCTTGGTTCAACTCCACAATCTTGTCGGAGGCTCCCAAGCGACACCTAACTAATCTAGGAGACACCACTCTCCAAAAGGTAATATATGGTGTGTTGATGATGAACTCCTTGCTCTTGTGCTTCAAATGATAGTCTCCCCAACACTCAACTCTCTCACACAGATTTGGCTATGGCGGAAAGATGATTTGAGTGGAAAGCAACTTGGGAAAGTCTAGAGATCAAGATTCTTGTGGTAGGATTGGAATATCTTGGTCTCAACACATGAATAGGTGGTTCTCTCTCAGAAAATGAGTAGTGAAAGTGTAGGAACGTTTTGATGGTTCTCTCTCATATGGAGAAGGGGTGGAGGGGTATATATAGCCTCCACACAAAATCCAACCATTACACACATTTGACCCAACTCGGTCAGGACGAATAGAAAAACTCGGTGAGACCGATTTAGTTCAAAATGTGAACGTTAGGAATCTCGATTGGACCGACTAGAACAACTCAGTGGGACCAATGTGCTAGGGCTAGGACAAAACCTCATCTCGATGAAGCCGATTGCTTGAACTCGGTGGGACCGATTTCAGCAAAGAGCAAATAGAGAGTTGGTCAAGCAAACTCGGTGGGACCGATTGCACATTTCGGTGAGACCGAAATAATTACAACATGCAACAGAGAGTTTGCAGGGCCATCTCGGTGAGACCGAGATCCTTATCGGTGTAACCGAATTGCTAGGGTTTCTGACAGTGGCTATGTCAACTGAACTCGGTGGCGCCGGATGGATCATTTCGTGGGGCTGAGTTTGACTTTGAGTTTTGGACATATTTGGAAGAGAAAGTGGCTAAGGGTTTTGGAGCAATATCACCAAGCACTTTGAGCAAGTAGACCATTAAGCAACACCTCATCCCTTTTAATAGTATTGGCTTTCCTATGGACTCACCGTGATCTTGGATCACTAAAATATAAATGAAGAGTCTTGAGCTTTTGCCAACATGTGTCTTGACACCTTGAAGGGGTTCCGCATCCTCTAGTCCTTACCACGCCATTGTTGAACTTATCTAAAATATACTAGATAAAAGTATTAGTCCAACAAGAGATACGTTGACATTAATTACCAAAATCACCCATGGAGCACTTTTGCTTTCAATCTCCCCCTTTTTGGTAATTGGTGACAACATACATCAAAGCTTTAGATCAAAGATAGAAAGAGTAGCAAGTAAAGCTTTGGAAAGACATGTAACATGCATAGGCTCCCCCTACATGTACGCAATCATGTGAAGTTAGAATATAGGAACATGTGAATGCATAAGCATGACATAGCAAGCGATGAGTTACATGTATCTTGGCTATATGCATCAGAGCAAATGATGTGAATAAGAAGTGTACCTACATGTTTATGAATCCCTCTTGCAAACAACATGTACATCAGCAAGAGATCATCATGCACATGAGTGTGATGCATATATATACTTACCTTGTGGTCTTGAGCTGGCTTTGGAAGGAGTGGACTCGAGAAAACATGGTTAGATAACACAAGAACACTCTAAGTAAAGCAATTTCAGGAAACCACAAGAGTACCAAGACTAGGATGACATGTAATGAGTGAGTACTAAGTACTTCATTTGGATATTGACATGTCCCCCAAGATTTTAAAGATGTGCAATGAATTCCAAAGATTATCTTCCCTAGATATGGACTCTTTCTCCCCCTAAATCTGATATTAGATAATGGGAGAAAGTAGGGTAAGAGAAAATCAGAGCAAGAAAAGATCAGAGCAAGAAAGGGTAATATTAACCACAGTTAGAGCAACAATGATATGCAAAAACAATAACTAAGATCAAATATATCGACATGTCTTTCCCCTCTAAAAGACATGTGACTTCTCTCCTCTTTGTTTTACTAGCATCTGGAAGAGCTTAGATGTGCTCATATGATAAGCTTTGATGTGCTCTCTCTCCCCCTTTGACATCAATTTCCAAGAAGGGCACTTCTGGAGCATGAGTCAAATAGGTGTGGTCCTTGAGACACACTACAAAGCATTATGTAGTTTAAGATGCGGGTAGAGGATAAGAATCATTGAGTGGAGCTGAAGGAAAAATGTGCAGAATATAATGGCAAAACAATTTCTGAAGTGAAATCGGTAACGCCAATCTGTTTCCATCAGTGACGCTGAGTTAGCTGTGTCATGGATGATGCATATTAGACAGACTGGGTTAATCCATGTCGGTTGTACCGACGAACTGTCTAGAGGATATCCTTGTAGTTCAGTCTAGTCGATAGGCTTGGACCGGTGAGTCCGAGTTCAATGTAGAGGAGAAATTTTGTCAACTCAGCTCACTTGGCAAGTTAAATTTCACAAAGATTTGCAAGGAATTAACTAAAGGATTTGCAATGAATTAAACATAGAAGTTACAGAAATAAGAAAAGAGATCTAGATGAAGTTTTTTTTAATTTAGAGGGAGACAAAATAGCAAGAAACATATGCAAGAACACAATGTGAATGAGCAAAGGAACACTAGAGCTTCATGTAGAAGGGGTCGGCGATAGAGTCACCTATGTTAGAGTATATTGACTGAGGAGTCAAGTGATAACACTTGATCGTAGGTCATACTCATCGTTTAAGCTCAAAATGGGGTTACCATTTTTAATTTAAGCATTTTGATGTGTTCACATCTTATTGAGTTGCTTTGACTCATGTCTTGGGTCAAAGCTTCTCTAAGATGAAGTGACATACCTTGGGTTGTGATGTTGATCTTGATCATGTAGTCAAACTTGTGTTGGATGCTCAGGTTGATGTAGTTCATCAAGAGTTGGGAGCACCACTTGTAGTTTGAGTTCATCTTCCTACACGGGTTAGTCTTGCAAGGAAGAGCACTTGTGTATCCAAAATGACAATCATGAAACTTGATACCAAATGAAATTTGATATATTGAAATTGTCAAAGGATATGTCGAGTGAGTTCATGCTTCCTTGTCTTCAACATCCATATAGTGGGGACTTGGTGATGTAAAGATTGCTCAAAATGTGAGTGACTTGCAATCTCATAGATTTGCGTTTATCCAAGTACCTACAAGGGTTAGATAGCATGCAAGGGTACAAGTATAGATCCAAGATATATGATCATCATTATAAGAGAAATATCGAGGATTAGATGTAAAAGGCTCATGCCTTGCATGTATCCAAATGGAATTTCTACTCCAAGTTTGAGGCATCAATGATATTCAATTCACCTCTCAAACAGCAAAATACTTTCTCATTCAAATGGTTTGGTGAATATATCCGCCAATTGCTTATCGGTATGGACATGCTTAAGATTGATGTCTCCTTTAGCAACATGATATCGAATGAAATGATGATGAACTTTGATATGCTTAGTTCAAGAATTTTGCACGAGATTGTGAGCAATCTTAATAGCACTCTCATTATCACAAAGTAATGGAACATGTTTCACATGTATCCCATAATCCTTAAGGGTTCGGGTCATCCAAAGTAATTGAGCACAACATGATCCGGCAACAATGTATTCCACTTTGGTGGTGGATAAGGATACCGAGTTTTGTTTCTTGGAGGACCAAGACACAAGGGATCTACCAAGAAATTGACAAGTACCCGAAGTGGACTTTTTATAAACCTTGTCACCGGCATAGTCCAAATCTGAGTAGCCAACAAGATCAAAAGATGACCTCTTAGGATACCAAATGCCAAAGTTTGGTGTATGAATTAAATATCTCACTATCCTTTTCACGGCCTTAAGATGGCATTCTTTAGGGGCCGCTTGATATCGTGCACACATGCACCCACTTAGCATAATATCGGGACGGGGGGCACATAGATATAACAATGAACCAATCATAGAGCGGTAAACCTTTTAGTCAACCGGTTTGCCATCCTTAGTCAAGTCAAGATGTCCACTAGTAGGCATGGGTGTTTTCATACATTTTCTTTCTTGCATGTTGAACTTCTTGAAAAGATCCTTGGTATACTTTGTTTGAGAAACAAAGGTACCTTCCTTAGTTTGCTTGATTTGCAAACCAAGGAGAAATTTGAGTTCACTCATCATAGACATCTCAAACTTCTCCAACATTAGCCTTCCAAACTTTTCACTAAAATGGGGGTTAGTAGAACCAAATATGATATCATCCACATAAATTTGGCACACGAATAATTCACCATTAACCCTTTTAGTAAAAAGTGTAGACTCAATCTTCCCGATTTTGAAGCCTTCTTCAATAAGAAACTTGGTCAAGCATTTATACCATGCTCTAGGAGCTTGTTTAAGACCATAAAGAGCTTTGTGAAGTTTGTAAACATGATTAGGTTTCTTAGGATTAACAAAGCCGGGAGGTTGTTTAACATAAACTTCCTCCTCAATTTCACCATTTAGAAAAGCACTTTTAATGTCCATTTGGTATAAAGTGATATCATGGTGATTGGCATAAGCAAGTAAGATGCGTATGGACTCAAGTCTAGCAATGGGGGCATAAGTCTCACCGATGACCCACAAGTATAGGGGATCTATCATACTCCTTTCGATAAGTAAGAGTGTCAAACCCAACGAGGAGCAAAAGGAAATGATAAGCGGTTTCCAGCAAGGTATTCTCTGCAAGTACTGAAATAAGTGGTAACAGATAGTTTTGTGATAGGATAATTTGTAACGAGCAACAAGTAACAAAAGTAAATAAAGTGCAGCAAGGTGGCCCAATCCTTTTTGTAGCAAAGGACAAGCCTGGACAAACTCTTTTATAGAGAAAAGCGCTCCCGAGGACACATGGGAATATCGTCAAGCTAGTTTTCATCACGCTCATATGATTCGCGTTCGGTACTTTGATAATCTGATATGTGGGTGGACCGGTGCTTGGGTACTGTCCTTACTTGGACAAGCATCCCACTTATGATTAACCTCTATTGCAAGCATCTGCAACTACAACAAAAGTATTAAGGTAAACCTAACCATAGCATGAAACATATGGATCCAAATCAGCCCCTTACGAAGCAACGCATAAACTAGGGTTTAAGCTTCTGTCACTCTAGCAACCCATCATCTACTTATTACTTCCCAATGCCTTCTTCTAGGCCCGAATAATGGTGAAGTGTTATATAGTCGACGTTCACATAACACCACTAGAGGAGAGACAACATACATCTCATCAAAATATCGAACGAATACCAAATTCACATGACTACTAATAGCAAGACTTCTCCCATGTCCTCAGGAACAAACGTAACTACTCACAAAGCATATTCATGTTCATAATTAGAGGGGTATTAATATGAATATAGGATCTGAACATATGATCTTCCACCAATTAAACCAACTAGCATCAACTACAAGGAGTAATTAACACTACTAGCAATCCACAGGTACCAATCCCGGACTTGGAGACAAGAATTGGATACAAGAGATGAACTAGGGTTTTGAGAGGAGATGGTGCTGGTGAAGATGTTGATGGAGATTGCCCTCTCCTAATGAGAGGAGCGTTGGTGATGACGATGGCGACGATTTCCCCCTCCCGAAGGGAAGTTTCCCCGGCAGAACAGCTCCGCCAGAGCCCTAGATTGGTTCTGCCAAGGTTCCGCCTCGTGGCGGCAGAGTTTCGTCCGAGAAGATGGCTTATGATTTTTTTCCCATCGAAAGACTTCATATAGCAGAAGATGGTCATCAGAGGGCCACCAGGGGGCCCACGAGGTAGGGGGCACGCCCAGGGAGTAGGGCGCGCCCCCACCCTCGTGGGCTGGGTGTGGCCCCCTGGTGAACTTCTTGCGCTCAATATTTTTATATATATTATGAAATTGACTTCCGTGAAGTTTCAGGACTTTGGGAGTTGTGCAGAATAGGTCTCTAATATTTGCTCCTTTTCCAGCCTAGAATCCCCGCTGCCGACATTCTCCCTCTTTGTGTAAACCTTGTAAAATAAGAGAGAATAGGCATAAGTATTGTGACATAATGTGTAATAATAGCCCGTAATGCAATAAATATCGATATAAAAGCATGATGCAAAATGGACGTATCAACTCCCCCAAGCTTAGACCTCGCTTGTCCTTAAGAGAAAGCCAAAATCGAAAAATATGTCCACATGTTTAGAGATAGAGGTGTCGATAAAAATAAAATACGGACATGAGGGCATCATGATCATTCTTAGAACAACAACTTATATAATTCTTGTCATATGATTTCTTATGCTAGAGTAATAGTTTCAATCACAATTCCAAGTATGAATCATAAACTTCATTGAAAACTAACAAACTATAATCTCAGTCATTGGAGCAATTGCAATTTATCATAACATAGGAAAGAGTCAATATATAAGAGCTTTTCAGCAAGTCCACATACTCAACTATCATATAGTCTTTCACAATTGCTGATACTCAGCAATACTTATGGGTATGGAGTTTTAATCAGACACAGAGAAAGATAGGGGCTTATAGTTTTGCCTCCCAATGTTTTACCTCAAGGGTAATGTCAACAATAATAGTTCATGAAAACTCACATCCAGTTAGCCATATATACCAGGATCTTTCCAACATACTGTGCTTTCCAAAGGATAAAATGTAAAAAGGAAGGGTGAAGATCACCATGACTCTTATGCAAGGTAGGAGATAAAAGTAAAAGATAGGCCCTTCGCAGAGGGAAGCAGAGGTTGTCATGCGCTTTTATGGTTGGATGCACAAAATCTTAATGCGAAAAAACGTCACTTTATATTGCCACTTGTGATATGGACCTTTATTATGCAGTCTGTCACTTTTATTTCTTCCATATCACACGGTCATATAAAGTTTATTTTCTCCCACACTAATAAGTCATACATATTTAAAGAGCAATTTTTATTCTTGCACCGATGACAACTTACTTGAAGGATCTTATTCAATCCATAGGTAGATATGGTGGACTCTCATGGCAAAACTGGTTTAAGGGTATTTGGAAGCACAAGTAGTATCTCTACTTGGTGCAATGAATTTGGCTAGCATGAGGGGGAAAGGAAAGCTCAACCATGTTGGATGATCCATGACAATATAATTTATCTCAGATGTAAGAAAACATAACCCATTACGTTGTCTTCCTTGTCCAATGTCAACTCTTTAGCATTTCATATTTTAATGAGTGCTCACAATCATAAAAGATGTCCAAGATAGTATATCTATATGTGAAGACCTCTCTTTCTTTATTACTTCCTATTAATTGCAACGATGACCAAAACTATGTTTGTCAACTCTCAACAACTTTTATTCATCATACCTTTTTCTAGGTGAGCTCATTACTCTCCATAAAGATCCATATGATCTCTTTTGTTTGTTTTTATTCTTTCTCTTTTCTCTTATTCACTTAGGATCATGGCAAAAGAATCAATCCCTTGACTCAATACTAATATTTATTATATAGCTCACGGACTCGATTACATAGAAGGATCATAAAGAAAAACTCACAACTAGATCATACTAAGAACTTTTATTCTACTAGATCAAGATATTACCAAAAGGATCGAACTAATAAAAATGGTAAAGATAAAAATGATGGTGATACAATACCGGGGCACTCCCCCAAGCTTGGCAGTTGCCAAGGGGAGTGCCCATACCCATGTGATTATGTCTCTCTTTTCGGGGATAGTGATGTGATATTCTTGGCGATGATGCCCCTCAGGATACGATTCTCCTCCTCGAGCTTGTTGACTTTCTCCTTGAGGTCCATTATTTCCTTTCGGAGTTTTCCTGTAACAGCCAAAGCTCCCTGCACCCAAGGGTGCTGCATAGCTGCGGGAGAACCAGTGACACTCTTTTTCATATTCTCATAAGAAAGAAATCTAACATTGGAAGGGATAACCGAGTTTGGAATAGCCGAGCTCTGCAGTTCCCCCTTTGTGAATCCATGGCATCTATCCTCTTCAATTCAGCCTCCATCTCTTCCTCCTTTACTGGACCAAAGAGGTCAACATTGTTGTTTGTCATTGATCTCGGTGCCGGATGAGACACCCGGCTCTCCCCGACTGACTCTTGCGAAGACATCTTGCTCTAATCTGCAGCAGGACAGCTCAAAACAAAGACAGGAAATATTTGCGTGATACGGGAGTCAAAACCTCCGGGAGATTATATAATGAATTTTTACCGACCAAAATACGTGTAGTGTAAGAAAACGGAGTCCGGAAAGCGCATGAGGTCCCCACGAGGTAGGGGGGCACGCCCAGGGGGTAGGGCGCGCCCTCCACCCTTGTGGAGGCCTCGTGTCCTTCCCGGACTGCTACTTATTTTTCTATTTTTCTAAATATTCCAAAACAGAGAAATATTGCCTTAAAAACTATTTTGGAGTCGGTTTACTTACCATACCACATACCTATTCCTTTTCGGAGTCTGAAACGTTCCGGGAAGTGTCCCTTATGTATTCCTCCGAGGTTACGGTTTCAATAACATTGGTTTCAACATTTATGGGATTACCTAAGATATAATGTTTGATTCTTTGACCGTTCACCACCTTCGGATTTGTACCTCCGAAGTTGTTGATTTTTATGGCACCAGAACGATAGACCTCCTCGATAACGTAAGGACCTTCCCATTTAGAGAGAAGTTTTCCTGCAAAAAATCTTAAACGAGAGTTGTATAGCAATACATAATCACCTACATTAAACTCACGCTTTTGTATTCTTTCATCATGCCATCTTTTAACTTTTTCTTTAAACAACTTGGCATTTTCATAGGCTTGGATTCTCCATTCATCGAGTGAGCTAATATCACATAACCTCTTCTCACCGGCAAGTTTAAAATCATAATTGAGCTCTTTAGTAGCCCAATATGCCTTGTGTTCTAGTTCGAGAGGTAAGTGACATGCTTTTCCATAAACCATTTTATAAGGATACATACCCATAGGATTTTTATATGCAGTTCTATAGGCCCATAATGCATCATCAAGTTTCTTGGACCAATTCTTTCTAGATCTATTAACAGTCTTTTGCAAAATTAATTTGAGTTCTCTATTACTCAATTCTACTTGACCACTAGACTGCGGGTGATAAGGAGATGCAATTCTATGACTAACATCATATTTAGCAAGCGTTTTACGGAAAGCACCATGAATAAAATGTGAACCACCACCAGTCATCAAATATCTAGGGACTCCAAATCTTGGAAAAATAACTTCTTTAAGCATCTTAATAGAGGTGTTATGATCAGCAATACTAGTTGGAATAGCTTCTACCCACTTAGTAACGTAATCAACAACAACTAAAATATGTGTATATCCATTAGAGGAAGGAAATGGTCCCATATAATCCAAGCCCCAAACGTCAAATGGTTCAATAACGAGTGAATAATTCATAGGCATTTCTTGACGTCTACTAATATTACCGATTCTTTGACATTCATCACATGATAAGACAAACTTACGAGCATCTTTAAAGAGAATAGGCCAATAAAAACCTGATTGCAATACCTTATGTGCAGTTCTATCTCCAGCATGGTGTCCTCCATAACCTTCAGAGTGACACTTGCGTAGGATCTGTTCCTGTTCATGCTCGGCTACAAAACGTCTAATAACACCATCTACTCCTTCTTTATAAAGATGTGGGTCATCCCAAAAGTAATGCCTCAAATAATAGCAGAACCTTTTCTTTTGCTGGTATGTGAAACTAGGTGGTATGAATTTGGCAACAATGTAATTAGCATAATTAGCATACCATGGAGCAGTATGAGAAGCATTTATGACATTTAATTGCTCATCAGGAAAGCTATCATCAATAGATAGTGGGCCATCAAGCACATTTCCAACCTAGACAAGTTGTCTGCAACGGGGTTCTCAGCTCCCTTCCTATCAACAATATGTAAATCAAATTCTTGAAGCAAGAGAACCCATCTAATAAGTCTAGGTTTAGCATCTTTCTTTTCCATTAGATATTTAATAGCATCATGATCAGTGTGAATAGTTACTTTAGGATCAACACTTTAAGGTCTGAACTTATCACAAGCAAATACAACTGCTAAGAATTCTTTTTCAGTAGTAGCATAATTTCTTTGAGCATTGTCTAGGGTTTTACTAGCATATTGAATAACATTTAATTTCTTATCAACTCTTTGTCCTAGAATAACACCTACAGCATAATCACTAGCATCACACATATTTTCAAAAGGTAAATTCCAATCAGGTGGCTGAATAATAGGTGCAGAGATCAATGCTTTCTTAAGTATTTCAAATGCTTCTACACAGCCGTCATCAAAGACAAATGGTATATCTTTTTGTAATAAATTAGTCAGAGGCTGAGAAATTTTTGAGAAGTCCTTAATGAACCTCCTATAAAATCCAGGGTGACCAAGGAAACTTCTTATACCTTTGATGTCCTTGGGACATGGCATCTTTTCAATAGCATCAACCTTGGCTTTATTAACCTCAATACCTCTTTCAGAAACTTTATGCCCCAAGACAATACCTTCAATAACCATAAAGTGGCACTTTTCCCAATTCAAGACAAGATTAGTTTCTTCACATCTCTGCAAAACTCGATCAAGGTTGCTCAAGCAATCATCAAAAGAAGATCCATAGACGGAGAAATTGTCCATGAAAACCTCACAAATCTTTTCACAAAAGTCAGAGAATATAGCCATCATGCATCTTTGAAAGGTAGCAGGTGCATTACATAAACCAAAAGGCATGCGTCTATAAGCAAAAGTACCAAAAGGACAAGTAAAAGTAGTCTTTGATTGATCCTTGGCTGACACAGGTATTTGAGAGAAACCAGAATAACCATCTAGAAAGCAAAAATGTGTATGTTTGGATAATCTTTCTAGCATTTGATCAATAAAAGGTAAGGGGTAATGATCCTTTTTAGTGGCCTTATTTAATTTACAGAAATCAATTACCATCCTATAACCTATAATAATTCTTTGAGGAATCAATTCATCTTTATCATTAGGAACAACAGTAATACCTCCCTTCTTAGGGACACAATGGACAGGACTTACCCACTGACTATCAACAACGAGATAGATTATACCTGCCTCAAGGAGCTTTAGTATTTCCTTTCTTACCACCTCTTTAATTTTAGGATTCAGCTGTCGTTGATGATCACGAACTGGTTTAGCATCTTCTTCCAAATTTATTTTATGTTGACATAGAGTGGGACTAATGCCCTTAAGATCATCAAGAGTATACCCAATAGTAGCACGATGCTTCTTCAGAGTTTTCAATAATCTCTCTTCCTCGTGCTCTGAAAGGTTAGCACTAATAATAACAGGATATATCTTTTTCTCATCAAGATAAGCATATTTAAGAGTATCAGGCAACGGTTTAAGCTCAAACACGGGATCACCCTTGGGTGGAGGAGGATCCCCTAGGATTTCAATAGGTAAATTGTTTTTCAGAATAGGTTCCTATTTAAAGAATACTTCATCTATTTCCCTTCTTTCATTCATAAACATATCATTTTCATGGTCTAGCAAATATTGTTCTAAAGGATCACTAGGAGGTACGACAATAGAAGCAAGACTAATAATTTCATCCTTTTTAGATAATTATTCTTCATGGTGTTGTCTACTAAATTTAGAGAAATTAAATTCATGAGTAATATCATCTAAACCGATAGTAACAACATCCTTTTTGCAATCTAGCTTAGCATTAACAGTGTTCAAGAAGGGTCTACCAAATATAATGGGACAAAAGCTATCTTGTGGGGAACCAAGAACAAGAAAATCAGCAGGATATTTAGTTTTCCCACACAAGACTTCAACATCTCTAACAATTCCCATTGGTGAAATAGTATCTCTATTGGCAAGTTTAATTGTGACATCAATGTCTTCTAACTCAACAGGTGCAATATCATGCATAATTTCTCTATATAGGCCAATAGGTATTGCACTAGCACTGGCACCCATATCACATAAGCCATGATAATAATGATCTCCTATTTTAACAGAAATAACAGGCATGCCTACCACAGGTCTAGGTTTATCTTTAGCACACGGTTTAGCAATTCTAGCAGTTTCATCACAGAAATAAATAACATGCCCATCAATATTATCAAACAAGAGATCTTTAACAATAGCAATATTAGGTTCAACTTTAACTTGCTTAGGAGGTGTATATGTTCTAATATTGCTTTTTCGAACCACAATTGAAGCTTTAGCATGATCCTTTATCCTAACAGGGAAAGGTGGTTTCTCAACATAAGAAGTAGGAACAATAGGATCATTATAAGTGATAATCTTTTCTTCAACTTTAATAGGTGTAGCTACTTTTACTTCTATGGGAGGATGATATTTAAACCACTTCTCCTTGGGGAGATCAACATAAGTAGCAAAAGATTCACAGAAAGAGGCTACTATCTCAGAGTCAAGTCCATATTTAGTGCTAAATTTACGGAAAACATCGGTATCCATAAAAGATTTAACACAATCAAACTTAGGTGTCATACCTGACTCCTTACCTTCGTCGAGGTCCCAATCTTCAGAGTTGCGTTTAATTCTTTCCAATAAATCCCATTTGAATTCAATAGTCTTCATCATAAAAGAGCCAGCACAAGAAGTATCGAGCATGGTGCGATTGTTATCAGAAAGCCGAGCATATAAATTTTGAATAATCATCTCTCTTGAGAGCTCATGATTGGGACATGAATATAACATTGATTCAAGCCTCCCTCAAGCTTGAGCGATGCTTTCTCCTTCGCGAGGCCAAAAATTATATATATAATTGCGATCACGATGAACAAGATGCATAGGATAAAACTTCTGATGAAATTCCAATTTCAATCGTTTGTAATTCCAAGACCCCATATCATCACATAGCCTATACCATGTCGATGCATCTCCCTTCAAATAAAAGGGAAGACCTTCTTCTTAACAACATCTCCAGGTACACCTGCAAGCTTAAATAATCCACAAACTTCATCCACATATATTAGATTCTCATCAGGATGCTTTGTTCCATCTCCTACAAAAGGATTAGCTAGCAGTTTTTCTATCATACCCGAAGGAATTTCAAAGTAGACATTTTCATTTTCAGTAGGTTCAGTAGGTTGAGGAGCAGCTCTTTGCTCTACTGGTCGGGGTGAAGATACCCCGAACAAGCCCCTCACAGGATTACTTTCCATAGTAACAAGTGACACTAAATTTCAGCACACTATATAAATATTTCCTTACCAAATTCCACCTACCAAAGGCGCTTCACTCCCCGGCAACGGCGCCAGAAAAGAGTCTTGATGACCCACAAGTATAGGGGATCTATCGTAGTCCTTTCGATAAGTAAGAGTGTCGAACCCAACGAGGAGCAAAAGGAAATGATAAGCGGAAGTATGGAACTACGTGAGGCAGCCACGAGGCAGGAGGGCGCGCCCCCCATACTCGTGGGCCCCACGTAGCTCCACTGGCGTACTTCTTTCGCCTATATATAATCTTATACCCTAGATCGATCTCAGAGAGGCACGACAGCACTTTTCCACTGCCACAACCTTCTATACCCGTGAGATCCCATCTTAGGGCCTTTTCCGGCGATCTGCCGGAGGGGGAATCGATCACAGAGGGCTTCTACATCAACACCATAGCCTCTCTAATGAAGCGTGAGTAGTTTACCATAGACCTTCGGGTCCATAGTTATTAGCTAGATGGCTTCTTCTCTCTCTTTTATTCTCAATACAAAGTTCTCCTCGATGTTCTTGGAGATCTATTCGATGTAATATTCTTTTGTGGTGTGTTTGCTAGATCCGATGAATTGTGGGTTTATGAACAAGATTATCTATGAATATTATTTGGTTCTTCTCTGAATTCTTATATGCATGATTTGATATCTTTGCAAGTCTCTTTAAATTATCGGTTCAGTTTGGCCTACTAGATTGATCTTTCTTGCAATGGGAGAAGTGCTTAGCTTTGGTTTCAATCTTGCGGTGTCCTTTCCTAGTGACAGTAGGGGTAGCAATGCACGCATTGTATTGTTGCCATCGAGGATAAAAAGATGGGGCTTATACCATATTGCTTGAGTTTATCCCTCTGCATCATGTCATCTTGCTTAATGCATTACTCTGTTCTTAGGAATTTAATACTTTAGATGCATGCTGGATAGCGGTCGATGTGTGGAGTGACAGTAGTAGATGCAGAATCGGTTTGATCTACTTGACACGGACGTGATGCCTATATTCATAATCATTGCCTAGATATTCTCATAACAATGCGCTTTTCTATCAGTTTCTCAGCATTAATTTGTTCACCCACCGTAATACATGCTATATCCTGAGAGAAGCCAGTAGTGAAACCTATGGCCCCCGGGTCTCTTTCTTATTATATTGCATCTCTTTTATTTACATCGCATCTCGTTTACTATTTTGCAATCTTTACTTTCCAATCTATATAACAAAAATACCAAAAATATTTACATTACTATCTTTATCAGATCTCACTTTTGCGAGTGACCGTGAAGGGATTGACAACCCCTTTATCGCGTTGGTTGCAAGGTTCTTGATTTTATGTGCAGGTACTAGGTGACTTGTGCGTTGTCTCCTACTGGATTGATACCTTGGTTCTCAAAAACTGAGGGAAATACTTACGCTACTTTGCTGCATCACCCTTTCTTCTTCAAGGGAAAACCAATGCATGCTCAAGAGGTAGCAGATATGCACGAGTAGAACACAAAGAGTTCTGGGCAATCATAGTCATACTGCTTACCACCAACGTCTTATTTTGATTCGGTGGTATTGTTGGATGAAGCGGCCCAGATCAACCTTACATGACCATGTTCATGAGACCAGTTCCACAGACAGACATGCAACTTGTTTTGCATAAAGGTGACTGGCAGGTGTCTGTTTCTCCAACTTTAGTTGAATCAAATTTGACTACGGCCAGTCCTTGTTGAAGGTTAAAACAACACACTTGATGAAAAATCGTTGTGGTTTTGATGCGTAGGTAAGAACGATTCTTGCTAGAAGCCCGTAGCAGTACGTAAAACTTGCAACAACAAAGTAGAGGATGTCTAACTTGTTTTTGCAGGGCATGTTGTGATGTGATATGGTCAAGACATGATGTGATGTGATATATATTATTGTATGAGATGATCATGTTTTGTAAAAGTTATCGACAACTGGCAGGAGCCTTATGGTTGTCGCTTTATTGTATGAAATGCAATCGCCATGTACTTGCTTTACTTTATCACTATGCAGCAGCGATAGTTGTAGAAGCAATAGTTGGCGAGACGACAACGGCGCTACGATGGAGATCAAGGTGTCAAGCCGGTGACGATGGCGATCATGACAGTGCTTTGGAGATGCAGATCAAAGGCACAAGATGATGATGGCCATATCATGTCACATATTTTGATTGCATGTGATGTTTATCTTTTATGCATCTTATTTTGCTTAGTATGGCGGTAGCATTATAAGATGATCCCTCACTAAATTTCAAGCTATAAGTGTTCTCCCTGGGTATGCACCATTGCGACAGTTCGTCGTGCCGAGACACCACGTGATGACCGGGTGTGATAAGCTCTACGTTCACATACAATGGGTGCAAGACAGTTTTGCATGTGCAAAATACTCGGGTTAAACTTGATGAGCCTAGCATGTACAGACATGGCCTCGGAACACTGGAGACCGAAAGGTCGAATGTGAATCATATAGTAGATATGATCAACATAGAGATGTTCACCATTGAAGACTACTCCATCTCACGTGATGATCGGACATGGTTTGGTTGATATGGATCACGTGATCATTTAGATGACTCGAGGTATGTCTATCTAAGTGGGAGTTCTTAAGTAATATGATTAATTGAACTTAAATTTATCATGAACTTAGTCCTGATAGTTTTTGCAAATCTGTGTTGTAGATCAATGGCCCGTGCTACCGTTCCCTTGAATTTTAATGCGTTCCTAGAGAAAGCTAAGTTGAAAGATGATGGTAGCAACTACGCAGACTGGGTCCGTAATATGAGGATTATCCTCATTGCTGCACAGAAGAATTAAGTCCTTGATGCACTGCTAGGTGCAATGCCTGCTACAGGAGCAACTTCGGATGTTATGAACGTCTCGCAAGCTAAATCTGATGACTACACGATAGTTCAGTGTGCCATGCTTTACGGCTTAAAATCAGGACTTCAAAGTCGTTTTGAACATCATGGAGCATACGAGATGTTCCAAGAGTTGAAGTTAATATTTCAAGAAAATGGCCGAGTTGAGAGATATGAAGTCTCCAACAAGTTCTATAGCTGCAAAATGGAGGAGAACAGTTCTGTCAGTGAACACATACTCAGAATGTCTGGGTACCATAACCACTTGACTAAGTTGGGAGTTAATCTTTCGGATGATAGTGTCATTGAAAAAGTTCTTCAATCACTGCCACCAAGCTATAAAGGCTTCGTTATGAACAATAATATGCAAGGGATGGAAAAGATAATTCCTGAGCTCTTCGCGATGCTTAAGGCTGCAGAGGTAGAAATCAAGAAGGAGCATCAAGTGTTGATGGTTAACAAGACCACTAGTTTCAAGAAAAAGGGCAAAGGGAAGAAGGGGAACTTCAAGAAGAATAGCAAGCAAGTTGCTACTCCCGGGAAGAAGCCCAAGTCTAGACCTTAGCTTGAAACTGGTGCTTCTACTGCAAAGAGTCCGTGAGTTATATAATAAAGATTAGTGTTGAGTAAAGGGCTTGATTCTTTAGCCATGATCCTAAGTGAATAAAAGAAAAGAGAAAGAAATAAAAAGAAACAAAGAGATCATGTGGATCTCTTGGAGAATAATGAGCTCACATAGAAAAAGTATGATGAATAAAAGTTGTTAAGGGTTGACAAGCATAGTTTTGGTCATCGTTGCAATTAATAGGAAGTAATAAAGCCTTATGAATCATGTATGGATCCCATTGATAGCTTTGAAGATAAACTATAAAAAATTTGGACTTAGGTTCTATTAAAAATACAGTCATTATGACAATTTCACATGGCCCATCAAAACAGACAAGTTTTTTGTTAAACCCCTAATTAGTTTTCAAACATACATATCACTTGTCAGTGGAGGTAAATTAAATGCTATCCATATAATATAACATAGACCATCTTCAAATTGCTGGTGATGAGGATTCATCCACAATCATCATTGTTGCGCAAGTTGACGACCATCATTTCTCATTAAGTGTGATTGCTTCCTTCCATGATTTTGCCACCTTGCATATGTGGCCAAGAGTGCAGCCTGGGTGGGGTGGTAGAAGCTCTGGGCCATATTCTTCATCATGTTTGGTTGCCCACAAAGCCCATGATGGATTAGGGCATCAACTTTCCCCCAACGTTTGATTGCCCACGTTTCATGATTTTTTGTTGGGCTCATGCACTAAGTTGGTGTTTGGTTGCATACGTTAGGCTCGATGTAGTTACCGTGCACCCTAATGTGGTCAGCTTACTATCTACCATCCTAAGGAGTGTTACCATTGCACGTTACATACGATCACAAGGGCACAAACAAAACCACAATGGAGGCAAAATGGACCAAGATTATGAAGTTCTTCAGCCCACTTAACATGATCTGACCTACACCCTTGCCTATTCCATGATTGCTCTTCTCTTTGCTAGAAAACTTGGAGTAATCATCCTCTGCCTCCTCTCTAGTCTCAGACCCTCTATATCATATGTTATTATAACATTTCACTTGTACATGGTAGAAATGGCATATCTGCCATGAATTGTAGACTCTTGAAACTGAAGGAAATATGCCCTAGAGGCAATAATAAAGTTGTTATTTATATTTCCTTATATCATGATAAATGTTAATTATTCATGCTAGAATTGTACTAACCGGAAACTTGATACATGTGTGAATACATAGCCAAAACATAGTGTCCCTAGTATGCCTTTACTTGACTAGTTCGTTAATCAAAGATGGTTAAGTTTCCTGACCATAGACATGTGTTGTCATTTGATGAACGGGATCACATCATTAGGAGAATGATGTGATGGACAAGACCCATTCGTTAGCTTAGCATTATGATTGTTAAGTTTTATTGCTATTGCTTTCTTCATGACCTATACATATTCCTCTGACTATGAGATTATGCAACTCCCGAATATTGGAGGAACACCTTGTGTGCTATCAAACGTCACAACGTAACTGGGTGATTATAAAGATGCTCTACAGGTGTCTCCGAAGGAGTTTGTTGGGTTGGCATAGATCGAGATTAGGATTTGACACTCAGAGTATCGGAGAGGTATCTCTGGGCCCTCTCGGTAATGCACATCACTATAAGCCTTGCAAGAAATGTGACTAATGAGTTAGTTGCGGGATGATGCATTACGGAACGAGTAAAGAGACTTGCCGGTAAGAAGATTGAACTAGGTATAAGGATACCAACGATCGAATCTCAGGCAAGTAACATACCAATGACAAAGGGAATAATGTATGTTGTTATTGCGGTTTGACCGAAAAAGATCTTCGTAGAATATGTAGGCAGGTTCTGCTATTGGTTATTGACCGGAGATGTGTCTCGGTCATGTATACATAGTTCTCGAACCCGTAGGGTCCGCACTCTTAACGTTCAATGACGATTTGTATTACGAGTTATGTGTTTTGGTGACTGAAGTTTGTTCAGAGTCCCGCATGAGATCACGGACATGACGAGGAGTCTTGAAATGGTCAAGAGGTAAAGATTGATATATTGGACGACGGTATTCGGATACTGAAATGGTTCCAGATCATTTTGGGTATTTTTTGGAGTACGAGGAGGTTACCAGAACCCCCGGGGAAAGTTATGGGCCTACATGGGCCATAGGGGAGAGGGGAGGCAGCCCACAAGGGGTGGCCACGCCCCCTCCCATGGAGAGTCCAAATTGGACTAGGGGAGGGGGCGTGCCCCCCTTTCCTTCTCCTCTTCTCTCTCCTTCCCCCTTTTCCACCTCCGGAAGAAGGAAGGGGGGGGGGAATTGGACATGGAGTCCAAGTCGGTTTCCTCCCCCTATGGCGCACCCCATGGTCGGCCTCCTCCCTCTCCTCCTTTATATACAGGGGCAGGGGGCACCCCAAAGCAGATCAATTGTTCTCTTAGCTGTGTGCGGTGCCCCCCTCCATAGTTTACTCCTCCGGTCATAGCGTCGTAGTGCTTAGGCGAAGCCCTGCGCGGATCACATCACCATCACCGTCACCACACCGTCGTGCTAATGAAACTCTCCCTCGACCCTCTACTGGATCAAGAGTTCGAGGGAAGTCATCAAGCTGAATGTGTGCTAAACTCAGAGGTGCTGTACGTTCGGTACTTGATCGGTTGGATTGCGAAGACGTTCGACTACATCAACCGCGTTAACCTAATGCTTCCGCTTTCGGTCTACGTGGGTACGTGGACACACTCTCCCCCTCTCGTTGCTTTGCATATCCTTGATAGATCTTGCGTGATCGTAGGAACTTTTTTGAAATTGCATGCTACGTTCCCCTAAAGTGACATCCGATCCGGGTCTATGCGTAGATGATATTGATACGTCTTCAACGTATCTATAATTTTTGATTGTTCCATGCTATTATATTATCTATTTTGGATGTTTAATGGGATTTGATATGCTCTTTTATATTATTTTTGGGACTAACCTATTAACCGGAGGCCCAGTGCCAGTTTCTGTTTTTTTGCCTATTTTAGAGTTTCACAGAAAAGGAATACCAAACGGAATGAAACCTTCACGATGATCTTTCTTGGACCGAAAGCAAACCAGGAGACTTGGAGTGGAAGTCTGGAACTCCGTGAGGCAGCCACGAGGCAGGAGGGCGCGCCCCCACACTCGTGGGCCCCACGTAGCTCCACTGGCGTACTTCTTTCGCATATATACTCTTATACCCTAGATCGATCTCAGAGAGCCACGAAAGCACTTTTCCACCGCCGCAACCTTCTATACCCGTGAGATCCCATCTTAGGGCCTTTTCCGGCAATCTGCCGGAGGGGGAATCGATCACAGAGGGATTCTACATCAACACCATAGCCTCTCCGATGAAGTGTGAGTAGTTTACCACAGACCTTCGGGTCCATAGTTATTAGCTAGATGGCTTCTTCTCTCTCTCTTTTATTCTCAATACAAAATTCTCCTCGATGTTCTTGGAGATCTATTCAATGTAATATTCTTTTGTGGTGTGTTTGCCGAGATCCGATGAATTGTGGGTTTATGAACAAGATTATCTATGAATATTATTTGGTTCTTCTCTGAATTCTTATATGCATGATCTGATATCTTTGCAAGTCTCTTTGAATTATCGGTTCAGTTTGGCCTACTAGATTGATCTTTCTTGCAATGGGAGAAGTGCTTAGCTTTGGTTTCAATCTTGCGCTGTCCTTTCCCAGTGACAGTAGGGGCAGCAATGCACGTATTGTATTGTTGCCATCGAGGATAAAAAGATGGGGCTTATATCATATTGCTTGAGTTCATCCCTCTACATCATGTCATCTTGCTTAATGCGTTACTCTGTTCTTACGAATTTAATACTCTAGATGCATGATGGATAGCGGTCGATGTGTGGAGTGATAGTAGTAGATGCAGAATCGTTTCGATCTACTTGACACGAACGTGATGCCTATATTCATAATCATTGCCTAGATATTCTCATAACTATGCGCTTTTCTATCAATTGCTCGGCATTAATTTGTTCACCCACCGTAATACATGCTATCCTGAGAGAAGCCAGTAGTGAAACCTATGGCCCCCGGGTCTCTTTCTTATTATATTGCATCTCTTTTATTTACATCGCATCTCGTTTACTATTTTGCATTCTTTACTTTCCAATCTATATAACAAAAATACCAAAAATATTTACATTACTATCTTTATCAGATCTCACTTTTGCGAGTGACCGTGAAGGGATTGACAACCCCTTTATCGCGTTGGTTGCAAGGTTCTTGATTTTATGTGCAGGTACTAGGTGACTTGTGTGTTGTCTCCTACTGGATTGATACCTTGGTTCTCAAAAACTGAGGGAAATACTTACGCTACTTTGCTGCATCACCCTTTCTTCTTCAAGGGAAAACCAATGCATGCTCAAGAGGTAGCAGATATGCACGAGTTGCACAGTTCTGCTATAGTCTCCTCACCAACTACTTATTTTATTCAGCGGTAGTGGATGAAGCGGCCCAGACCAACCTTACATGACCATGTTCATGAGACCAGTTCACAGACAGACATGCAACTTGTTTTGCATAAAGGTGGCTGGCGGTGTCTGTTTCTCCAACTTTAGTTGAATCAAGTGTGGCTACGCCCGGTCCTTGTTGAAGGTTAAAACAACCAACTTGACAAACTATCGTTGTGGTTTTGATGCGTAGGTAAGAACGGTTCTTGCTAGAAGCCCGTAGCAGTACGTAAAACTTGCAACAACAAAGTAGAGGATGTCTAACTTGTTTTTGCAGGGCATGTTGTGATGTGATATGGTCAAGACATGATGTGATGTGATATATATTATTGTATGAGATGATCATGTTTTGTAAAAGTTATCGACAACTGGCAGGAGCCTTATGGTTGTCGCTTTATTGTATGAAATGCAATCGCCATGTACTTGCTTTACTTTATCACTATGCAGCAGCGATAGTTGTAGAAGCAATAGTTGGCGAGACGACAACGGCGCTACGATGGAGATCAAGGTGTCAAGCCGGTGACGATGGCGATCATGACAGTGCTTTGGAGATGCAGATCAAAGGCACAAGATGATGATGGCCATATCATGTCACATATTTTGATTGCATGTGATGTTTATCTTTTATGCATCTTATTTTGCTTAGTATGGCGGTAGCATTATAAGATGATCCCTCACTAAATTTCAAGCTATAAGTGTTCTCCCTGGGTATGCACCATTGCGACAGTTCGTCGTGCCGAGACACCACGTGATGACCGGGTGTGATAAGCTCTACGTTCACATACAATGGGTGCAATACAATTTTGCATGTGCAAAATACTCGGGTTAAACTTGATGAGCCTAGCATGTACAGACATGGCCTTGGAACACTGGAGACCGAAAGGTCGAACGTGAATCATATAGTAGATATGATCAACATAGAGATGTTCACCATTGAAGACTACTCCATCTCACGTGATGATCGGACATGGTTTGGTTGATATGGATCATGTGATCATTTAGATGACTCGAGGTATGTCTATCTTAGTGGGAGTTCTTTAGTAATATGACTAATTGAACTTAAATTTATTATGAACTTAGTCCTGATAGTTTTTGCATATCTATGTTGTAGATCAATGGCCCGTGCTATCGTTCCCTTGAATTTTAATGCGTTCCTAGAGAAAGCTAAGTTGAAAGATGATGGTAGCAACTACACGGACTGGGTCCGTAACTTGAGGATTATCCTCATTGCTGCACAGAAGAATTACGTCCTTGATGCACCGCTAGGTGTAATGCCTACTGCAGGAGCAACTTCGGATGTTATGAACGTCTCGCAAGCTAAATCTGATGACTACACGATAGTTTAGTGTGCCATGCTTTACGGCTTAGAATCAGGACTTCAAAGTCGTTTTGAACATCATGGAGCATACGAGATGTTCCAAGAGTTGAAGTTAATATTTCAAGAAAATGCCCGAGTTGAGAGATATGAAGTCATCAACAAGTTCTATAGCTGCAAAATGGAGGAGGACAGTTCTGTCAGTGAACACATACTCAGAATGTCTGGGTACCATAACCACTTGACTAAGTTGGGAGTTAATCTTTCGGATGATAGTGTCATTGACAGAGTTCTTCAATCACTGCCACCAAGCTATAAAGGCTTCGTTATGAACTATAATATGCATGGGATGGAAAAGATAATTCCTGAGCTCTTCGCAGTGCTTAAGGCTGCGGAGGTAGAAATCAAGAAGGAGCATCAAGTGTTGATGGTTAACAAGACCACTAGTTTCAAGAAAAAGGGCAAAGGGAAGAAGGGGAACTTCAAGAAGAATAGCAAGCAAGTTGCTACTCCCGGGAAGAAGCCCAAGTCTAGACCTTAGCTTGAAACTGGTGCTTCTACTGCAAAGGGACTGGTCACTGGAAGCGGAACTGCCCCAAGTATTTGGCGGATAAGAAGGATGGCAAAGTGAAAGGTATATTTGATTACATATTATTGATGTGTACCTTACTAATGCTCGTAGTAGCGCCTGAGTATTTGATACTAGTTCTGTTGCTCATATTTGCAACTCGAAACAGGGGCTTTGGATTAAACGAAGATTGGCTAAGGACGAGGTGACGATGCACGTCGGAAATGGTTCCAAGGTCGATGTGATCGCCATCAACACGCTACCTCTACAACTACCTTCAGGATTAGTTTTAGACCTGAATAATTGTTATTTGGTGCCAGCGTTGAGCATGATCATTATATATGGATCTTGTTTGATGTGAGATGGTTATTCATTTAAATCAGAGAATAATGGTTGTTCTATTTATATGAGTAATATCTTTTATGGTCATGCACCCTTGATGAGTGGTCTATTTTGGTTGAATCTCGATCCTAGTGATACACATATTCATAATATTGAAGCCAAAAGATGCAAATTTAATAATGATAGTGCAACTTATTTTTGGCACTGCCGTTTAGGTCATATTGGTGTAAAGTGCATGAAGAAACTCCATGCTGATGGGCTTTTGGAATCACTTGATTATGAATCACTTGATGCTTGTGAACCATGCCTCATGGGCAAGATGACTAAGACTCCATTCTTCGGAACAATGTAGCGATCCACTGACTTATTGGAAATAATAGATACTGATCTATGCGGTCCGATGAGTGTTGAGGCTCGCAGCGGGTATCATTATTTTCTGACCTTCACAGATGATTTGAGCGGATATGGATATATATACTTAATGAAACATAAGTCTGAAACATTTGAAAAGTTCAAAGAATTTCAGAGTGAAGTGGAAAATCATCGAACAAGAAAATAAAGTTTCTACGATCTAATCGTGGAGGTGAATATTTGAGTTATGAGTTTGGTCTTCATTTGAAACAATGTGGAATATGTTCGCAACTCACACCACCTGGAACACCACAACGTAATGGTGTGTCCGAACGTCATAACCGTACTTTATTAGATATGGTGCGATCTATGATGTCTCTTACCGATTTACCACTATCGTTTTGGGGTTATGCTTTAGAGACGGCTGCATTCATGTTAAATAGGGCAGCATCTAAATCCATTGAGACGACACCATATGAACTGTGGTTTGGCAAGAAACCTAATCTGTCGTTTCTTAAAGTTTGGGGTTGCGATGTTTATGTTAAAAAGCTTCAGCCTGATAAGCTTGAGCCCATATCGGAGAAATGTGTCTTCATAGGAAACCCAAAGGAAACTGTTAGGTACACCTTCCATCACAGATCCGAAGGCAAGATATTCGTAGCTAAGAATGGATCCTTTCTAGAGAAGGAGTTTCTCTCGAAAGAAGTGAGTGGGAGGAAAGTAGAACTTGATGAGGTAGTTATAGTTGTCTCGAATTGGCAAGTAGTTCATCACAGAAATTAGTTTGAGTGATGCCTACACCAATTAGTGAAGAAGTTAATGATGATGATCATGAAACTTCAGGTCAAGTTACTACCGAACCTCGTAGGTCAACCGGAGTATGTTTCGCACCAGAGTGGTATGGTAATACTGTTCTGGAAGTCATGTTACTAGACCATGACGAACCTACGAACTATGAGGAAGCAATGATGAGCCCAGATTCCACGAAATGGCTTCAGGCCATGAAATCTGATATGGGATCCATGTATGATAACAAAGTGTGGAATTTGGTTGACTTGCCCGATGATCGGTGAGCCATAGTGAATAAATGCATCTTCAAGAAGAAGACTGACGCTGACGGTAATGTCACTGTCTACAAAGCTCGACTTGTTGCGAAAGGTTTTCGACAAGTTCAAGGAGTTGACTAGGATGAGACCTCCTCACCCGTAGCGATGCTTAAGTCTGTCTGAATCATGTTAGCAATTGCCACATTTCATGATTATGAAATTTGGCAAATGGATGTAAAAATTGCATTCCTTAATGGATTTCTTAAAGAAGAGTTGTATATGATGCAACCAGAAGGTTTTTTCGATCCTAAAGGTGCTAACAAAGTGTGCAAACTCCAGCGATCCATTTATGGACTGGTGCAAGCATCTCGGAGTTGGAATATACTCTTTCATAGTGTGATCAATGCATATGGTTTTATACAGACTTTTGGAGAAGCCTGTATTTACAAGAAAGAGAGTGGGAGCTCTGTAGCATTTCTAATATTACATGTGGATGACATATTGTTGATTGGGAGTGATGACCCACAAGTATAGGGGATCTATTGTAGTCCTTTCGATAAGTAAGAGTGTCGAACCCAACGAGGAGCGGAAGGAAATGATAAGCGGTTTCCAGCAAGGTATTCTCTGCAAGTACTGAAATAAGTGGTAACAGATAGTTTTGTGATAGGATAATTTGTAACAAGCAACAAGTAACAAAAGTAAAGAAAGTGCAGTAAGGTGGCCCAATCCTTTTGTAGAGCAAAGGACAAGCCTGGACAAACTCTTATATAGAGAAAAGCGCTCCCGAGGACACATGGGAATATCGTCAAGCTAGTTTTCATCACGTTCATAAAATTCGCGTTCGGTACTTTGATAATCTGATATGTGGGTGGACCGGTGCTTGGGTACTGTCCTTATTGGACAAGCATCCCACTTATGATTAACCTCTATTGCAAGCATCTGCAACTACAACAAAAGTATTAAGGTAAACCTAACCATAGCATGAAACATATGGATCCAAATCAGCCCCTTACGAAGCAACGCATAAACTAGGGTTTAAGCTTCTGTCACTCTAGCAACCCATCATCTACTTATTACTCCCGAATGCCTCCTCTAGGCCCAAATAATGGTGAAGTGTTATGTAGTCGATGTTCACATAACACCACTAGAGGAGAGACAACATACATCTCATCAAAATATCGAACGAAGACCAAATTCACATGACTACTAATAGCAAGACTTCTCCCATGTCCTCAGGAACAAACGTAACTACTCACAAAGCATATTTGTGTTCATAATCAGAGGGGTATTAATATGCATATAGGATCTGAACATATGATCTTCCACCAAATAAACCAACTAGCATCAACTACAAGGAGTAATGAACACTATTAGCAACCCGCAGGTGCCAATCCCAGACTTGGAGATAGGAATTGGGTACAAGAGATGAACTAGGGTTTTGAGAGGAGATGGTGCTGGTGAAAATGTTGATGGAGATTGCCCTCTCCCGATGAGAGGAGCGTTGGTGATGACGATGGCGATGGTTTTCCCCTTCCCGGAGGGAAGTTTCCCCGGCAGAACAGCTCCACCAGAGCCCTAGACTGGTTCCGCCTCGTGGCGGCGGAGTTTCGTCCGAGAAGATGGCCTCTGATTTTTTCCCATCGAAAGACTTCATATAGCAGAAGATGGCCGTCGGAGGGCCACCAGGGGGCCCACGAGGTAGGGGGCGCGCCCAGGGGGTAGGGCGCACCCCCACCCTCGTGGGCAGGGTGTGGCCCCCCCGGTGAACTTCTTCCGCTGAGTATTTTTTATATATTCTGAAAACGTCTTCCGTGAAGTTTTAGGACTTCTGGAGCTGTGCAGAATAGGTCTCTAATATTTGCTCCTTTTCCAGCCCAGAATCCCAGCTGCCGGCATTCTCCCTCTTTATGGAAACCTTGTAAAATAAGAGAGAATAGGCATAAGTATTGTGACATAATGTGTAACAACAGCCCATAATGCAATAAATATCGATATAAAAGCATGATGCAAAATGGACGTATCAACTCCCCCAAGCTTAGACCTCGCTTGTCCTCAAGCGAAAGCCGAAATCAAAAAATATGTCCACATGTTTAGAGATAGAGGTGTCGATAAAAATAAAATACGGACATGAGGGCATCATGATCATTCTTAGAACAACAACTTATATAATTCTTGTCATATGATTTCTTATGCTAGAGTAATAATTCAATCACAATTTCAAGTATGAATCGTAAACTTCATTGACAACTAACAAACTATAATCTCAGTCATTGGAGCAATTGCAATTTATCATAACATAGGAAAGAGTCAACATATAAGAGCTTTTCAGCAAGTCCACATACTCAACTATCATATAGTCTTTCACAATTGCTGACACTCACACAATATTTATGGGTATGGAGTTTTAATCGGACACAGAGAAAGATAGGGGCTTATAGTTTTGCCTCCCAACGTTTTACCTCAAGGGTAATGTCAACAATAATAGTTCATGAAAACTCACATCCAATTAGCCATATATAGCAGGATCCTTCCAACATGCTGTGCTTGCCAAAGGATAAAATGTAAAAAGGAAGGGTGAAGATCACCATGACTCTTATACAAGGTAGGAAATAAAAGTAAAAGATAGGCCCTTCGCAGAGGGAAGCAGAGGTTGTCATGCGCTTTTATGGTTGGATGCACAAAATCTTAGTGCGAAAGAACATCACTTTATATAGCCACTTGTGATATGGACCTTTATTATGCAGTCTGTCGCTTTTATTTCTTCCATATCACACGATCGTATAAAGCTTATTTCTCCCATACTAATAAGTCATACATATTTAGAGAGCAATTTTATTGCTTTGCACCGATGACAACTTACTTGGAGGATCTTATTCAATCCATAGGTAGGTATGGTGGACTGTTATGGCAAAACTGGTTTAAGGGTATTTGGAAGCACAAGTAGTATCTCTACTTGGTGCGATGAATTTGGCTAGCATGAGAGGGAAAGGCAAGCTCAACCATGTTGGATGATCCATGACAATATAATTTATCTCAGATGTAAGAAAACATAACCCATTACGTTGTCTTCCTTGTCCAACATCAACTTTTTAGCATGTCATATTTTAATGAGTGCTCACAATCATAAAAGATGTCCAAGATAGTATATTTATATGTGAAGACCTCTCTTTCTTTATTACTTCCTATTAATTGCAACGATGACCAAAACTATGCTTGTCAACCCTCAACAACTTTTATTCATCATACCTTTTCTATGTGAGTTCATTATTCTCCACGAGATCCACATGATCTCTTTGTTTCTTTTTATTTCTTTCTCTTTTCTTTTAGTCACTTAGGATCATGGCTAAAGAATCAAGCCCTTGACTCAACACTAATCTTTATTATATAACTCACGGACTCGATTACATAGAGGAATTATAAAGCAAAACTCATGGCTAGATCATACTAAGAACTTTTATTATACTAGATCAAGATATTACCAAAAGGATCTAACTAAGAAAAACGGTAAAGATAAAAGTGATGGTGATACGATACCGGGGCACTCCCCCAAGCTTGGCAGTTGCCAAGGGGAGTGTCCATACCAGATACTCAATTCTTCTTTGTTGGTGGAGGTGGTGATGGTTTTGTTGATGGTGTAGGTTTCTTCCTTAATTTACGCTTGAGGACATAATTTTGGTCCCTTAGGTCCTCGATCTCCTGCTCCAGGCTCAATATCTTTTTGCATAGTTCCTGTTTGTTTACCTGCAAGAGGCGAAAAGGCATAAACTTGATCTTAGGTTTCTTTACTCTATCTGGGAGGCTTGACTTTTTGAACTCCACATGCATGTCCCCAGGTTGAGGTAGTGGGACTTCATCTTCATCTGAGCTCGTCTCCTCCTTTCCCTTAGGTTCATAGTCCTCTTCTTCTTCCGTAGTCCAACCACAATGCTCCACATCCCCATAGACTTTAGGATTTGCAAGGTAATCAACCACATAGCTCTCTCCTTCCGAATCCTGGGACGACATGTTGCTCAAATCTGCAGCAGGACAGCTCGAAATAAAGAAAAGAGATTTTTGCGTGATACAGGAGTCAAAACCTTCGAGAGATTATATAAAGAATTTTTACCGACCAAAATACGTGTCGTGTAAGGAAACGGAGTTCGGAAAGCGCATGAGGTGCCCACGAGGTAGGGGGCGCGCCCTCCACCCCCCTGTCCTTCCCGGACTGCTTCATATTTTTCTATTTTTCTAAATATTCCAAAACAGAGAAATATTCCCTTAAAAACTGTTTTGGAGTCGGTTTACTTACCATACCACATACCTATTCCTTTTCAGAGTCTGGAATGTTCCGGAAGGTGTCCCTTATGTATTCCTCTGGGATTACGGTTTCAATAACATTGGTTTCAACATTTATGGGGTTACCTGAGATATAATGTTTGATTCTTTGACCGTTCACCACCTTCGGATTTGTGCCTTTGAAATTGTTGATTTTTATGGCACCGGAACGATAGACCTCCTTGATAACATAAGGACATTCCCATTTAGAGAGAAGTTTTCCTGCAAAAAATCTTAAACGAGAGTTGTATAGCAATACATAATCACCTACATTAAACTCACGCTTCTGTATCCTTTTATCATGCCATCTTTTAACTTTTTCTTTAAACAACTTGGCATTTTCATAGGCTTGGGTTCTCCATTCATCGAGTGAGCTAATATCAAATAACCTCTTCTCACCGGCAAGTTTGAAATCATAATTGAGTTCTTTAATAGCCCAATATGCCTTATGTTCTAGTTCGAGAGGTAAGTGACATGTTTTTCCATAAACCATTTTATATGGAGACATACCCATAGGATTTTTATATGTAGTTCTATAGGCCCATAATGCATCATCAAGTTTCTTGGACCAATTCTTTCTAGATCTATTAACAGTCTTTTGCAAAATTAATTTTGAGTTCTCTATTACTCAATTCTACTTGACCACTAGACTGAGGGTGATAAGGTGATGCAATTCTATGATTAACATCTTATTTAGCAAGCATTTTACGGAAAGCACCATGAATAAAATGTGAACCACCATCAGTCATTAAATATCTAGGGACTCCAAACCTTGGAGAAATAACTTCTTTAAGCATTTTAATAGAAGTGTTATGATCAGCACTACTAGTTGGAATAGCTTCTACCCACTTAGTAACGTAATCAACAGCAACTAAGATATGTGTATATCCATTAGAGGAAGGAAAGGGTCCCATATAGTCAAAGCCCCAAACATCAAATGGTTCAATAACGAGTGAATAATTCATAGGCATTTCTTGACATCTACTAATATTACCAATTCTTTGACATTCATCACAAGATAAAACAAACTTACGGGCATCTTTGAAGAGAGTAGGCCAATAAAAACCAGATTGCAATACCTTATGTGCTGTTCTATCTCCAGCATGGTGTCCTCCATAAGCTTCGGAGTGACACTTGCGTAGGATCTGTTCCTGTTCATGCTCAGGTACACAACGTCTAATAACACCATCTACTCCTTCTTTATAAAGATGTGGGTCATCCCAAAAGTAATGCCTCAAATCATAGAAGAACTTTTTCTTTTGTTGATATGTGAAACTAGGTGGTATGAATTTTGCAACAATATAATTAGCATAATCAACATACCATGGAGCAGTATGAGAAGCATTTATGACATTTAATTGCTCATCAGGAAAGCTATCATCAATAGGTAATGGGTCATCAAGCACATTTTCTAACCTAGACAAGTTGTCTGCAACGGGGTTCTCAGCTCCCTTTCTATCAACAATATGTAAGTCAAATTCTTGTAGCAAGAGAACTCATCTAATAAGTCTAGGTTTAGCATCTTTCTTTTCCATGAGATATTTAATAGCAGCATGATCAGTGTGAATAGTTACTTTAGAATAAACAATATAGGGTCTAAACTTATCACAAGCAAATACAACTGCTAAGAATTCTTTTTCAGTAGTAGCATAATTTCTTTGAGCATTGTCTAGGGTTTTACTAGCATATTGAATAACATTTAATTTCTTATAAACTCTTTGCCCTAGAACAGCACCTACAGCATAATCACTAGCATCACACATAATTTCAAAAGGTAAATTCCAATCAGGTGGCTGAACAATAGGTGCAGAGATCAGTGCTTTCTTAAGTATTTCAAATGCTTCTACACAATCATCATCAAAAACAAATGGTATATTTTTTTGTAATAAATTAGTCAGAGGCCGATTTTTTTGAGAAGTCTTTAGTGAACCTCCTATAAAATCTGGCGTGACCAAGGAAACTTCTTATACCTTTGATGTCCTTGGGGCATGGCATCTTTTCAATAGCATCAACCTTGGCTTTATCAACTTCAATACCTCTTTCAGAAACTTTATGCCCCAGGACAATACGTTCATTAACCATAAAGTGGCACTCTTCCCAATTCAAGACAAGATTAGTTTCTTCACATCTCTGCAAAACTTGATCAAGGTTGCTCAAGCAATCATCAAAAGAAGATCCATAGACGGAGAAATCATCCATGAAAACCTCACGAATCTTTTCACAAAAGTCAGATAATATAGCCATCATGCATCTTTGAAAGGTAGCAGGTGCATTACATAAACCAAAAGGCATAATTCTATAAGCAAAAGTACCAAAAGGGCAAGTAAAAGTAGTCTTTGATTGATCTTTGGCTGACACAGGTATTTGAGAGAAACCAGAATAACCATCTAGAAAGCAAAAATGTGTATGTTTGGATAGTCTTTCTAGCATTTGATCGATAAAAGGTAAGGGGTATCATCCTTTTTAGTATCCTTATTTAATTTGCGGAAATCAATTACCATCCTATAACCTGTAATAATTCTTTGAGGAATCAATTCATCTTTATCATTAGGAACGACAGTAATACCTCCCTTCTTAGGGACACAATGGCCAGGGCATACCCACTGACTATCAACAACGGGATAGATTATACCTGCCTCAAGGAGCTTTAGTATTTCCTTTCTTACCACTTCTTTCATTTTAGGATTCAGCCGTCATTGATGATCACGAACTGGTTTAGCATCTTCTTCCAAATTTATTTTATGTTGACATAGAGTGGGACTGATGCCCTTAAGATCATCAAGAGTATACCCAATAGCAACACGATGCTTCTTTAGAGTTTTCAATAGTCTCTCTTCCTCATGCTCTGAAAGGTTAGCACTAATAATAACAGGATATATCTTTTTCTCATCAAGATAAGCATATTTAAGAGTATCAGGAAATGGTTTAAGCTCGAACACGGGATCACCCTTGGGTGGAGGAGGATCCCCTAGGATTTCAACAAGTAAATTGTTATTCAGAATAGGTTCCTGTTTAAAGAATACTTCATCTATTTCCCTTCTTTCATTCATAAACATATCATTTTCATGGTCTAGCAGATATTGTTCCAAAGGATCACTAGGAGGTATGGCAATAGAAGCAAGCCCAATAATTTCATCCTTACTAGGCAATTCTTCTTCATGGTGTTTTCTACTAAATTTAGAGAAATTAAATTCATGAGACATATCATCTAAACCGATAGTAACAACATCTCTTTTGCAATCTATGGTAGCATTAACAGTATTCAGGAAAGATCTACCAAATATAATAGTACAAAAGCTATCTTGTGGGGAACCAAGAACAAGAAAATCAGCAGGATATTTAGTTTTCCCACACAAGACTTCAACATCTCTAACAATTCCCATTGGTGAATAGTATCTCTATTGGTAAGTTTAATTGTGACATTAATATCTTCTAACTCAACAGGTGCAATATCATGCATAATTTCTCTATATAGGCTAATAGGTATTGCACTAGCACTAGCACCCATATCACATAAGCCATGATGACAATGATCTCCTATTTTAACAGAAATAACAGGCATGCCTACCACAGGTCTAGGTTTATCTTTAGCACACGGTTTAGCAATTCTAGCAGTTTCATCACAGAAATAAATAACATGCCCATCAATATTATTAGACAAGAGATCTTTAACAATAGCAATATTAGGTTCAACTTTAACTAGCTCAGGAGGTGTATATGTTTTAATATTGCTTTTACGAACCACAGTTGAAGCTTTAGCATGATCCTTTATCCTAACAGGGAAAGGTGGTTTCTCAACATAAGAAGTAGGAACAACATGATCATTATAAGTGATAATCTTTTCTTCAACTTTAATAGGTGCAACTACTTTTACTTCTATGGAGGATGATATTTAAACCACTTCTCCTTGGGGAGATCAACATAAGTAGCAAAAGATTCACAGAAAGAAGCTACTATCTCAGAGTCAAGTCCATATTTAGTGCTAAACTTACGGAAAACATCGGTATCCATAAAAGATTTAACACAATCAAACTTAGGTGTCACACCTGACTCCTTACCTTCGTCGAGGTCCCAATCTTGAGAGTTGCATTTAATTCTTTCCAATAAATCCCATTTGAATTCAATAGTCTTCATCATAAAAGAGCCAACATAAGAAGTATCGAGCATGGTGCGATTATTATCAGAAAGCCGGGCATATAAATTTTGAATAATCATTTCTCTTGAGAGCTCATGATTGGGGCATGAATATAACATTGATTTAAGCCTCCCCCAAGCTTGAGCGATGCTTTCTCCTTCGCGAGGCCAAAAATTATATATATAATTGCGATCACGATGAACAAGATGCATAGGATAAAACTTCTGATGAAATTCCAATTTCAATCATTTGTAATTCCAAGACCCCATATCATCACATAGCCTATACCATGTCGATGCATCTCCCTTCAAAGATAAAGGGAAGACCTTCTTCTTAACAACATCTCCAGGTACACCTGCAAGCTTAAATAATCCACAAACTTCATCCACATATTTTAGATTCTCATCAGGATGCTTTGTTACATCTCCTACAAAAGGATTAGCTAGCAGTTTTTCTATCATACCCGTAGGAATTTCAAAGCAGACATTTTAATTTTCAGTAGGTTCAGTAGGTTGAGGAGCAGCTCTTTGCTCTACTGGTCGGGGTGAAGATACCCCGAACAAGCCCCTCACAGGATTACTTTCCATAGTAACAAGTGACAGTAAATTTCAGCACACTATATAAATATTTCCTTACCAAATTCCACCTACCAAAGGCGCTTCACTCCCCGGCAACGGCGCCAGAAAAGAGTCTTGATGACACACAAGTATAGGGGATCTATCGTAGTCCTTTCGATAAGTAAGAGTGTCGAACCCAACGAGGAGCAAAAGGAAATGATAAGCGGTTTCCAGCAAGGTATTCTCTGCAAGTACTGAAATAAGTGGTAACAGATAGTTTTGTGATAGGATAATTTGTAACGAGCAACAAGTAACAAAAGTAAATAAAGTGCAGCAAGGTGGCCCAATCCTTTTTGTAGCAAATGACAAGCCTGGACAAACTCTTTTATAGAGAAAAGCGCTCCCGAGGACACATGGGAATATCGTCAAGCTAGTTTTCATCATGCTCATATGATTCGCGTTCGGTACTTTGATAATCTGATATGTGGGTGGACCGGTGCTTGGGTACTGTCCTTACTTGGACAAGCATCCCACTTATGATTAACCTCTATTGCAAGCATCCGCAACTACAACAAAAGTATTAAGGTAAACCTAACCATAGCATGAAACATATGGATCCAAATCAGCCCCTAAGCAACGCATAAACTAGGGTTTAAGCTTCTGTCACTCTAGCAACCCATCATCTACTTATTACTTCCCAATGCCTTCCTCTAGGCCCGAATAATGGTGAAGTGTTATGTAGTCGACGTTCACATAACACCACTAGAGGAGGGACAACATACATCTCATCAAAATATCAAACAAATACCAAATTCACATGACTACTAATAGCAAGATTTCTCCCATGTCCTCAGGAACAAACGTAACTACTCACAAAGCATATTCATGTTCATAATCAGAGGGGTATTAATATGCATATAGGATCTGAACATATGATCTTCCACCAACTAAACCAACTAGCATCAACTACAAGGAGTAATTAACACTACTAGCAACCCACAAGTACCAATCCCGGACTCGGAGACAAGAATTGGATACAAGAGATGAACTAGGGTTTTGAGAGGAGATGGTGCTGGTGAAGATGTTGATGGAGATTTCCCTCTCCCGATGAGAGGAGCGTTGGTGATGACGATGACGACGATTTCCCCCTCCCGATGGGAAGTTTCCCCGGCAGAACAGCTCCGCTAGAGCCCTAGATTGGTTCCGCCAAGGTTCCGCCTCGTGGCGGCGGAGTTTTGTCCGAGAAGATGGCTTATGATTTTTTCCCATCGAAAGACTTCATATAGCAGAAGATGGTCATCGGAGGGCCACCATGGGGCCCACGAGGTAGGGGGGCACGCCCAGGGGGTAGGGCATGCCCCCCACCCTCGTGGGCAGGGCGTGGCCCCCCTGGTGAACTTCTTGCGCTCAATATTTATTATATATTCTGAAATTGACTTCCGTGAAGTTTCAGGACTTTTGGAGCTGTGCAAAATAAGTCTCTAATATTTTCTCCTTTTCCAGCCCAGAATCCCAGCCGCCGGCATTCTCCCTCTTTATGTAAACCTTGTAAAATAAGAGAGAATAGGCATAAGTATTGTGACATAATGCGTAATAACATCCCATAATGCAATAAATATCGATAAAAAGCATGATGCAAAATGGACATATCACTCACCATAGTCCATACCTTTGACTTGAGTGTAGCCTTGAGCGACGAGATGTGCCTTGTTGCATACAACTTGTCCATCCTTGAGGATCGATGGTGATGATGATGGTGATGAGTTCCCCCTCCCGGAGGGAAGTTTCCCCGGCAGAACAGCTCCGCCGGAGCCCTAGATTGGTTCCACCAAGGCTCCGCCTCGTGGCGGCGGAGTTTCATCCCGTGAGCTTGCTTATGATTTTTTTCCGGACGAAAGACCTCATATAGCAGAAGATGGGCGCCGAAGGGCTGCCAGGGGGCCCACGAGGCGGGGGGGGGGGGGTCGCCCCCACCCTCGTGGATGGTGGGTGGCCCCCCTCTGGTGCTTCCTAAGCCGAATATTTTTTATATATTCTAAAAATGACTCCTGTGGAGTTTCGGGACTTTTGGAGCTGTGCAGAATAGGTCTCTAATATTTGCTCCTTTTCCAGCCCAGAATTCCAACTGCCGGCATTCTCCCTCTTCATGCAAACCTTGTAAAATAAGAGAGAATAGGCATAAGTATTGTGACATAATGTGTAATAACAGCCCATAATGCAATAAATATTGATATAAAAGCATGATGCAAAATAGACGTATCAACTTCCCCAAGCTTAGACCTCGCTTGTCCTCAAGCGGAAGCCGAAATCGAAAAATATGTCCACATGTTTAGAGATAGAGGTGTTGATAAAATAAAATACGGACATGAGGGCATCATGATCATTCTTATAACAGCAACATATATATATATTGTCATATGATTTCTTATGCTAAAGTAACAATTCATTCACAATTTCAAGTATGAATCAGAAACTTCATTGAAAACTAACAAACTATAATCTCAGTCATTGAAGCAATTGCAATTTATCCTAACATCAGAAAGAGTCAATATAAGAGCTTTTCAGCAAGTCCACATACTCAACTATCATTAATCTTTCACAATTGCTAACACTCACGCAATATTTATGGGTATGAAGTTTTAGTCGGACACAGAGAAAGATAGGGGCTTATAGTTGAAGGAAATATGCCCTAGAGGCAATAATAAAGTTGTTATTTATTTCCTTATATCATGATAAATGTTTATTATTCATGCTAGAATTGTATTAACCGGAAACATAATACATGTGTGAATACATAGACAAACAGAGTGTCACTAGTATGCCTCTACTTGACTAGCTCATTGATCAAAGATGGTTATGTTTCCTAACCATAGACATGAGTTGTCATTTGATTAATGGGATCACATCATTAGGAGAATGATGTGATTGACTTGACCCATTCCGTTAGCTTAGCACTTGATCGTTTAGTTTGTTGCTATTGCTTTCTTCATGACTTATACATGTTCCTATGACTATGAGATTATGCAACTCCCGTTTACCGAAGGAACACTTTGTGTGCTACCAAACGTCACAACGTAACTGGGTGATTATAAAGGTGCTCTACAGGTGTCTCCAAAGGTACTTGTTGGGTTGGCGTATTTCGAGATTAGAATTTGTCACTCCGATTGTCGGAGAGGCATCTCTGGGCCCTCTCGATAATGCACGTCACTTAAGCCTTGCAAGCATTGCAACTAATGAGTTAGTTGCAGATGATGTATTACGGAACGAGTAAAGAGACTTGCCGGTAACGAGATTGAACTAGGTATTGAGATACCGACGATCGAATCTCGGGCAAGTAACATACCGATGACAAAGGGAACAACGTATGTTGTTATGCGGTCTGACCGATAAAGATCTTCGTAGAATATGTGGGAACCAATATGAGCATCTAGGTTCCGCTATTGGTTATTGAACAGAGACGTGTCTCGGTCATGTCTACATTGTTCTCGAACCCGTAGGGTCCGCACGCTTAAGGTTTCGATGACAGTTATATTATGAGTTTATGAGTTATGATGTACTGAAGGAGTTCGGAGTCCCGGATGAAATCGGGGACATGACGAGGAGTCTCGAAATGGTCGAGACGTAAAGATCGATATATTGGACGACTATATTCGAACATCGGAAAGGTTCCGAGTGATTCGGGTATTTTTCGGAGTACCGGAGAGTTACGGGAATTCGCCGGGGAGTATATGGGCCTTATTGGGCCATACGGGAATAGAGGAGAGAGGCCAAAAGGAAGGAGGCGCGCGCCCCCCCTCTAGTCTGAATTGGACAAGGGGTGCAGCCCCCTTTTCCTTGTTCCTCTCCCCCTCTTTCCTTCTCTCCTACTCCAACAAGGGAAGGACGAGTCCTAGGGAGTAGGACTCCCCCCTTCGCGCGCCCTCCTCCTAGGCCGGCCGCCTCCCCCCTTGCTCATTTATATACGGGGGCAGGGGGGCACCCCAAAGACACAACAATTGATCATTGATCTCTTAGCCGTGTGTAACACCCCGGATATAACTTTCCCAATTTGTACTCCAACTCTTGCCGTTTCCGGCGTTAAGTTTGTTTATTTTCTCGGGTTCGGGTTTTTGTCTCCGTGTGTTGTTATCTTTGTCATGCATCTCATATCATGTCATCATGTGCATTACATTTGCATACGTGTTCATCTCATGCATTCGAGCATTTTCCCTGTTGTCCGTTTTGCATTCCGGCGCTTCGTTCTCCTCCGGTGGTCATTTCTACCTTTCTTTCATGTGTGGGGATTAAACATTTCAGGATTGGACCGAGACTTGCCAAGCGGCCTTGGTTTACTTCCGGTAGACTGCCTGTCAAGTTTCGTATCATTTGGACTTTGTTTGATACTCCAACGGTTAACCGAGGGACCGAAAAGGCCTCGTGTGTGTTGCAGCCCAACACCCCTCCAATTTGGCCCAAAACCCACCTAAACCTGCTCCATCCTCTAGAGCGTTCGATCATGATCGCGTGGCCGAAAACCGCACCTCATTTGGACTCTCCTAGCTCCCTCTATGCCTATAAATAGGTCCCCCTCGAAATATCCCGGATCTCCCCCTCCGAAACCCTAAATCCTCCACCGCGCCGTGCCGGACACGTGCGGTCCGGGCGGACGAAGCTGCCGCCGCCGCCCTGCGCCAATAGCACGCCGCCACGTGGCACCCGGCGCCCCCCGCCGCCGCGGCCCGCACGGGCCTGAGGCCGGCCCTCCCGGGCCGCGCCCCGCGCCGCCTTCCGCCTCCCAGCGCCGCCCGTGCTCCGCCGCCCGCCGCCCTTCTCCTCCGTAGCCGGCAGCCGCGCCGCCCGCGCCGGCCGGAGTTGCTTGCCGCCGCGCCGCCTCAACCTCCGGCGCCGGCAGCCGCGCCGGCGCCGCCCCTCCGCGTCCGAGCGCCGCCACTATGGCGAGCCCCGGGCCGTCCTCCTCCTTCCTTCGGCCACCGCGGCCCCTACTCCGGCGAGGGATCCGGTCAACCTCGTTTGACGTGCAGATCCGGATCGGATGAACAGTAAACCCTAGGTTGTTTTTCTTCTAAGTCCCGAAATTCCAGATCCAAGTGCTCATGTTCGTAACTCCGTAACTTTGCATCCGTAGCTCCGATTCATGCATATAGCATATCAAAATGTTCATCTCAGAGAGTACATCATTTCATTCCATTGAATCATTTTCATTTGAATTCATCTTGATGCCCGAAATGCTGTTAGAAGAGGGCTACTTGAGATAATTGTCAGATCTGCTGCTCCATTTAGCTTTTTGTCATTTTTGCCATGATTATTATGTGCATGATATGCCCTGATGCTTTACATATGTTTTGTTAAGGGTTTTGTCATCTTTCCAGAGGTGCAACCTATGTATTTTTGTGATGTTTGTGGTGACTAGCACAAGCTTGCAAAGTGGTGCACTTGTTAATTCTGTTTTCAGGGACTTAGCATTTCCACTAAGTCCTTGATCTGTTTATCTCATGATGCCATATGTTCATGTTGTTTCCTAGTGATCCGTGCCTCTTTTGAGGATGATCAGTAAGGATGTTTTGTTAATCTTGTAGTGCTCTATCCATCCATGTCTTTTTTTTGCAATTATGGAGCACCCTAGCTTGAGTCAATCGAGCTCTACTTTTGCTACTTTGTGAATCTGGGCAGATTGTCAACTTGTTTGCAATTTTGCCGATGATGTTGTAGTTGATCCGTGCATGCTATGCCATTGTTCTTGCCATGTCTAGCTTGCATTTTGTGTGTTCTTGATAGATGTATGCTTATCTTGTCATGAATTGCTCTGTAGTGAGTGCATCGAGCTCGTAAACATGCCTACTTGAGCTATGTTTCAGCATGTGTCAGTTTTCACTAAGTCTGAAAACTGATTATGTTTTTGCTATGTTCACATGCTTGCAATTGTATTTTCTGATCCCTTTTGGCTCAAGGTCACTAAGGGACTTTTGTTAATCTCTTTGAGTAGCTCCATGCCATGCTTTACTTTTCCATGTTCAAGTCCTGTAGCATGTAGTTTTGTTGCTCCGAAGAGTGCTACCTGATCTGAAATTCCAGACAAGTGTTAATTTCACTAAGTCTGAGATCTGTTTGCCATAAGCATTTTTGCCATGCTTGTTTGAACCTGTTAGTGGATGAATTGGCCGTAGCTCAGTGCTAGACTTTTGTGAAGCATCTTGAATGCATCCCTGCCATGTATTTTGTTGCCATGTTTGGTTGCTGTAGCACGTTCATCTCATTGCATTTAGATGGCTACTTGTTGTGAATCGCAGACCGGTGTCATTTTTGAATCGCTTGCCATTTCCAAACCGTAACTCCGATTCCGGCATTCTTTATATTGTTTTCAAGCGATTTCATCTCATCTTTCCAGTGGCACACTTGGATTTCCAAGTTGAGGCCAGGTTCTTGCATTTCCTGTCATATCTTGCATTATGCATCCCGCATCGCATCCCGCATAGCATATCATCTTTGCATCGTGTTGATTGTGTCCTTGTTGCTTGTTTGTCTTGTTTGGGTAGAGCCGGGAGACGAGTTCGCTAACGAGGAGCCCGTTGAGTTTGCTTTCGAGGATCCAGTCAACTCTGACAGCTGTGCATGCAAGATGATCATACCCTCGAAATCACTACTATCTTTGCTATGCTAGTTTGCTCGCTCTTTTGCTACGCAATGCTACGATGCCTACCACTTGCTTTCAAGCCTCCCAAATTTCCATGTCAAACCTCTAACCCACCATGTCCTAGCAAACCGTTGATTGGCTATGTTACCGCTTTGCTCAGCCCCTCTTCTAGCGTTGCTAGTTGCAGGTGAAGATCGAAGGCCGTTCCTGGTTGGAACATTTATTTACTTGTTGGGATATCATTATATTGCTATGTTATCTTAATGCATCTATATACTTGGTAAAGGGTGGAAGGCTCGGCCTCTCGCCTAGTGTTTTGTTCCACTCTTGCCGCCCTAGTTTCCGTCATATCGGTGTTACGTTCCCGGATTTTGCGTTCCTTACGCGGTTGGGTTATAATGGGAACCCCTTGATAGTTCGCCTTGATTAAAGCTTTTCCAGCAATGCCCAACCTTGGTTTTACCATTTGCCACCTAGCCTCTTTTCCCTTGGGTTTCCGGAGCCCGAGGGTCATCTTATTTAAACCCCCCCGGGCTAGTGCTCCTCTGAGTGTTGGTCCGACCGAGTAGACTGCGGGGCTACCTCGGGGCAACTTGAGGGTTGGTTTTACTCGTAGGATGTCTCATCTGAGTGTGCCCTGAGAACGAGATATGTGCAGCTCCTATTGGGATTTGTCGGCACATTCGGGCGGTGTTGCTGATCTTGTTTTAACCTGTCGAAGTGTCTTGAAGAACCGAGATACCGAGTCTGATCGGAACGTCTTGGGAGGAGGTCTATTCCTTCGTTGACCGTGAGAGCTTGTCATGGGCTAAGTTGGGACTCCCCTGCAGGGATTTGAACTTTCGAAAGCCGTGCCCGTGGTTATGGGCAGATGGGAATTTGTTAATGTTCGGTTGTAGACAACTTGAACCTTAACTTAATTAAAATGAATCAACTGAGTGTGTTACCGTGATGGCCCCTTCTCGGCGGAGTCCGGGAAGTGGACACGGTGTTGGAGTAATGTTTGCGCAGGTTGCTCTCTAGTTTCTCGCTCGCGCTTTGCCTCCTCTTCTCGCTCTCTTTTGCGAATAAGTTAGCCACCATATTTGCTAGTCGCTTGCTGCAGCTCCACATATATTTACCTTGCCATACCTATAAGCTTAAATAGTCTTGATCGCGAGGGTGCGAGATTGCTGAGTCCCTGTGGCTCATAGATTACTATAACACCAGATGCAGGGCCTGATGATTCCGCTCCAGGTGACGCGCTTGAGCTCAAGTGGGAGTTCGACGAGGACTCTCAATGTTACTATGTTTCCTTTCCTGATGATCAGTAGTGGTGCCCAGTTGGGAGTGATCGGGACCGTGTCGCATGTTGGGTTATCTTTTATTTTGGCGCCGTAGTCGGGCCATGAGTGTTTGGATGATGTAATGTTATTTATGTACTTGATTGACGTGGCGAGTGTAAACCAACTATGTTATCTCCCCTTTATTATTCATATTACATGGGATGTTGTGAAGATTGCCTAACTTGCGACATATGCCTTCAATGCGATTATGTCTCTAAGTCGTGCCTCGACACGTGGGAGCTATAGTCGCATCGAGGGTGTTACACCGTGTGCAGTGCCCCCCTCCACCATAATCCTCGATAATATTGTAGCGGTGCTTAGGCGAAGCCCTGCTACGGTAGAACATCAAGATCGTCACCACGCCGTCGTGCTGACGGAACTCTTCCCCGACATTCTGCTGGATCAGAGTCCGGGGATCGTCATCGAGATGAACATATGCTAGAACTCGGAGGTGCCGTAGTTTCGGTGCTTGATCGGTCGGGCCATGAAGACGTACGGCTACATCAACCGCGTTGTGCTAACGCTTCCGCTTTCGGTCTATGAGGGTACGTAGACAACACTCTCCTCTCTCGTTGCTATGCATCACCATGATCTTGCGTGTGCGTATAATTTTTTTTGAAATTACTACATTCCCAAACAGTGGTATCAGAGCCAGGTTTTATGCGTTGATGTTATGCACGAGTGGAACACAAGTGAGTTGTGGGCGATATAAGTCATACTGCTTACCAGCATGTCATACTTTGGTTCGGCGGTATTGTTGGATGAAGCGACTCGGACCAACATTACACGTACGCTTACGCGAGACTTGTTCTACCGACGTGCTTTGCACACAGGTGGCTGGCGGGTGTCAGTTTCTCCAACTTTAGTTGAACCAAGTGTGGCTATGCCCGGTCCTTGCAAAGGTTAAAACAACACCAACTTGACAAACTATCGTTGTGGTTTTGATGCGTAGGTAAGAACGGTTCTTGCTAAGCCCGTAGCAGCCACGTAAAACTTGCAACAACAAAGTAGAGGACGTCTAACTTGTTTTTGCAGGGCATGTTGTGCTGTGATATGGTCAAGACATGATGCTAAATTTTATTGTATGAGATGATCATGTTTTGTAACCGAGTTATCGGCAACTGGCAGGAGCCATATGGTTGTCGCTTTATTGTATGCAATGCAATCGCGCTGTAATGCTTTACTTTATCACTAAGCGGTAGCGATAGTCGTGGAAGCATAAGATTGGCGAGACGACAACGATGCTATGATGGAGATCAAGGTGTCGCGCCGGTGACGATGGTGATCATGATGGTACTTCGGAGATGGAGATCACAAGTACAAGATGATGATGGCCATATCATATCACTTATATTGATTGCATGTGATGTTTATCTTTTATGCATCTTATCTTGCTTTGATTGATGGTAGCATTATAAGATGATCCCTCACTAAATTATCAAAGTATAAGTGTTCTCCCTGAGTATGCACCGTTGCGAAAGTTCTTCGTGCTGAGACACCACGTGATGATCGGGTGTGATAGGCTCTACGTTCAAATACAACGGGTGCAAAACAGTTGCACACGCGGAATACTCAGGTTAAACTTGACGAGCCTAGCATATAACAGATATGACCTCGGAACACGGAGAACGAAAGGTCGAGCGTGAATCATATAGTAGATATGATCAACATAGTGATGTTCACCATTGAAACTACTCCATCTCACGTGATGATCGGACATGGTTTAGTTGATATGGATCACGTGATCACTTAGAAGATTAGAGGGATGTCTGTCTAAGTGGGAGTTCTTAAGTAATATGATTAATTGAACTTTAATTTATCATGAACTTAGTCCTGGTAGTATTAGCATATCTATGTTGTAGATCAATAGCTCGCGTTTAGCTCCCCTATTTTATTTTTGATATGTTCCTAGAGAAAATTAAGTTGAAAGATGTTAGTAGCAATGATGCGGATTGGATCCGTGATCTGAGGATTATCCTCATTGCTGCACAGAAAAATTATGTCCTTAATGCACCGCTAGATGACAGGCCTATTGCAGGAGCAGATGCAGATGTTATGAACGTTTGGCTAGCTCAATATGATGACTACTTGATAGTTTAGTGCACCATGCTTAAATGGCTTAGAATCGGGACTTCAAAGACGTTTTGAACGTCATGGACCATATGAGATGTTCCAGGAGTTGAAGTTAATATTTCAAGCAAATACCCGAGTTGAGAGATATGAAGTCTCCAACAAGTTCTATAGCGAAAAGATGGAGGAGAATAGCTCAAGCAGTGAGCATGTGCTCAGATTGTCTGGGTACTACAATCACTTGAATCAAGTGGGAGTTAATCTTCCAGATAAGATAGTGATTGACAGAATTCTCTAGTCACCATCACCAAGTTAGTAGAACTTCGTGATGAACTATGATATGCAAGGGATAATGGAAACGATTCCCAAGCTCTTCGTAATGCTGAAATCAACGAAGGTAGAAATCAAGAAAAATATCAAGTGTTGATGGTAGACAAGACCACTAGTTTCAAGAGAAAGGGCAAAGGGAAGAAGGGGAACTTCAAAAAGAACGGCAAACAAGTTGCTGCTCAAGTGAAGAAACCCAAGTCTGGACCTAATCCTGAGACTAAGTGCTTCTACTGCAAAGGGACTGGTCACTAGAAGCGGAACTACCCCAAGTATTTGGTGGATAAGAAGGATGGCAAAGTGAACAAAGCTATATTTGATATACATGTTATTGATGTGTACTTTACTAGTGTTTATAGCAACCCCTCGGTATTTGATGCTGGTTCAGTTGCTAAGATTAGTAACTCGAAATGGGAGTTGCAAAATAAATAGAGACTAGTTAAGGGTGAAGTGACAATGTGTGTTGGAAGTGGTTCCAAGATTGACATGATCATCATCGCACACTCCCTATACTTTCGGGATTAGTGTTGAACCTAAATAAATGTTATTTGGTGTTTGCGTTGAGCATAAATATGATTGGATCATGTTTATTGCAATACGGTTATTCATGTAAGTTAGAGAATAATTGTTGTTCTGTTTACATGAATAAAACCTTCTATGGTCATACACCCAATGAAAATGGTTTGTTGGATCTCGATCGTGGTGATACACATTTTCATAATATTGAAGCCAAAAGATGCAAAGTTAATAATGATAGTGCAACTTATTTGTGGCACTGCCGTTTAGGTCATATTGGTGTAAAGTGCATGAAGAAAATCCATGCTGATGGGCTTTTGGAATCACTTGATTATGAATCAGTTGATGCTTGCGAACCATGCCTCATGGGCAAGATGACTAAGACTCCGTTCTCCGGAACAATGGAGCGAGCAACAGATTTGTTGGAAATCATACATACTGATGTATGTGGTCCGATGAATATTGAGGCTCGCGGCAGGTATCATTATTTTCTGATCTTCACAGATGATTTGAGCAGATATGAGTATATCTACTTGATGAAACACAAGTCTGAAAAATTTGAAAAGTTCAAAGAATTTCAGAGTGAAGTGGAGAATCATCGTAACAAAAATAGAAGTTCCTACGATATGATCGCAGAAGTAAAATATTTGAGTTATGAGTTTGGCTTCAGTTAAAACAATGTGAAATAGTTTCACTACACACGCCACCTGGAACACCACAGTGTAATGGTGTGTCCGAACATCGTAACCGTACTTTATTAGATATGGTGCGATCTATGATGTCTCTTACCAATTTACCACTATCGTTTTGGGGTTATGCATTAGAGACAGCTACATTCACGTTAAATAGGGCACCATATAAATCCGTTGAGACGACACCGTATGAACTATGGTTTGGCAAGAAACCTAAGCTGTCGTTTCTTAAAATTTGAGGTTGCAATGCTTATGTGAAAAAGTTTCAACCTGATAAGCTCAAACCCAAATCGGAGAAGTGCGTCTTCATAGGATACCCAAAAGAAAATGTTGGGTACACCTTCTATCACAGATCCGAAGGCAAGTTATTCATTGCTAAGAATGGATCCTTTCTAGAGAAGGAGTTTCTCTCGAAAGAAGTGAGTGGGAGGAAAGTAGAACTTGATGAGGTAACTGTACCTGCTCCCTTATTGGAAAGTAGTTCATCACAAAAATCTGTTCCTGTGACTCCTACACCAATTAGTGAGGAAGCTAATGATGATGATCATGTAACTTCAGATCAAGTTACTACCGAACCTCGTAGGTAAACCAGAGCGAGATCCACACCAGTGTGGTATGGTAATCCTATTCTAGAGGTCATGTTACTTGACCATGACGAACCTACGAACTATGAGGAAGCGATGATGAGCCCAGATTCCGTGAAATGGCTTGAGGCCATGAAATCTGAGATGAGATCCATGTATGAGAACAAAGTATGGACTTTGATTGACTTGCCCATTGATCGGCGAGCCATTGAGATTAAATGGATCTTCAAGAGGAAGACGGACGCTGATAGTAGTGTTACTATCTACAAAGCTAGAATTGTCGCAAAAAGGTTTTCGACAAGTTCAAGGTGTTGACTACGATGAGAGTTTCTCACTCGTATCTATGCTTAAGTCTGTCCGAATCATGTTAGCAATTGCCGCATTTTATGAAATCTGGCAAATGGATAAACAAAACTGCATTCCTTAATGGATTTATTAAAGAAGAGTTGTATATGATGCAACCAGAAGGTTTTGTCAATCCTAAAGGTACTAACAAAATATGCAAGCTCTAGCGATCCATCTATAGACTGGTGCAAGCATCTCGGAGTTGGAATATACGCTTTTATAAGTTGATCAAAGCATATAGTTTTATACAAACTTGCGGTGAAGCCTGTATTTACAAGAAAGTGAGTGGGAGCACTACAACATTTCTGATAAGTATATGTGAATGACATATTGTTGATCGGAGATAATGTAGAATTATTCTGCAAAGCATAAAGGAATGTTTGAAAGGAGTTTTTCAAAGAAAGACCTCGGTGAAACTGCTTACATATTGAGCATCAAGATCTATAGAGATAGATCAAGACGCTTGATAAGTTTTTTCAATGAGTACATACCTTGACAAGATTTTGAAGTAGTTCAAAATGGAACAGTCAAAGAAGAAGTTCTTGCCTGTGTTACAAGGTGTGAAGTTGAGTAAGACTCAAAACCCGACCACGACAGAAGATAGAGAGAGAATGAAAGTCATTCCCTATGCCTAAGCCATAGGTTCTATAAAGTATGCCATGCTGTGTACCAGACCTATTGTATACCCTGCCCTGAGTTTGGCAAGGGAGTAAAATAGTGATCTAGGAGTAGATCACTGGACATTGGTCAAAATTATCCTTAGTGGAATAAGGATATGTTTATCGATTATGGAGGTGACAAAAGGTTCGTCATAAAGGGTTACGTCGATGCAAGTTTTGACACTGATCCAGATGACTCTAAGTCTCAATCTGGATACATATCGAAAGTGGGAGCAATTAGCTAGAGTAGCTCCGTGCAGAGCATTGTTGACATAGAAATTTGCAAAATACGTACGGATCTGAATGTGGCAGACCCGTTGACTAAACTTCTCTCACAAACAAAACATGATCACACCTTAGTACTCTTTGGGTGTTAATCACATAGCGATGTGAACTAGATTAGTGACTCTAGTAAACCCTTTGGGTGTTGGTCACATGTCGATGTGAACTATGGGTGTTAATCACATGGTGATGTGAACTATTGGTATTAAATCACATGGCGATGTGAACTAGATTATTGACTCTAGTGCAAGTGGGAGACTGAAGGAAATATGCCCTAGAGGCAATAATAAAGTTGTTATTTATTTCCTTATATCATGATAAATGTTTATTATTCATGCTAGAATTGTATTAACCGGAAACATAATACATGTGTGAATACATAGACAAACAGAGTGTCACTAGTATGCCTCTACTTGACTAGCTCGTTGATCAAAGATGGTTATGTTTCCTAACCATAGATATGAGTTGTCATTTGATTAACGGGATCACATCATTAGGAGAATGATGTGATTGACTTGACCCATTCCGTTAGCTTAGCACTTGATCGTTTAGTTTGTTGCTATTGCTTTCTTCATGACTTATACATGTTCCTATGACTATGAGATTATGCAACTCCCGTTTACTGGAGGAACACTTTGTGTGCTACCAAACATCACAATGTAACTGGGTGATTATAAAGGTGCTCTACATGTGTCTCCGAAGCTACTTGTTGGGTTGGCGTATTTCGAGATTAGAATTTGTCACTCTGATTGTCGGAGAGGTATCTCTGGGCCTCTTGGTAATGCACATCACTTAAGCCTTGCAAGCATTGCAACTAATGAGTTAGTTGCAGGATGATGTATTACGGAATGAGTAAAGAGACTTGCTGGTAACGAGATTGAACTAGGTATTGAGATACCGACAATCGAATCTCGGGCAAGTAACATACCGATGACAAAGGGAACAACGTATGTTGTTATGCGGTCTGACCGATAAAGATCTTTGTAGAATATGTGGGAGCCAATATGAGCATCTAGGTTCTGCTATTGGTTATTGAACAGAGACGTGTCTTGGTCATGTTTACATTGTTCTCGAACTCGTAGGGTCTGCACGCTTAAGGTTTCGATGACAGTTATATTATTAGTTTATGAGTTTTGATGTACCGAAGGAGTTCGGAGTCCCGGATGAGATCAGGGACATGATGAGGAGTCTCGAAATGGTCGACACGTAAATATCGATATATTGGACGGCTATATTTGGACATCGGAAAGGTTCCGAGTGATTCGGGTATTTTTTGGAGTACCGGAGAGTTACGGGAATTCGCCGGGGAGTATATGGGCCTTATTGGGCCATACAGGAATAGAGGAGAGAGGCCAAAAGAAAGGAGGCGCGCGCCCCCCTCTGGTCCGAATTGGACAAGGGGTGCAGCCCCCTTTTCCTTGTTCCTCTCCCCCTCTTTCCTTCTCTCCTACTCCAACAAGGGAAGGAGGAGTCCTACTCCCGGTGGGAGTAGGACTCCCCCCTTGGCGCGCCCTCCTCCTAGGCCGGCCGCCTCCCCCTTGCTCCTTTATATACGGGGGCAGGGGAGCACCCCAAAGACACAACAATTGATCATTGATCTCTTAGCCATGTGCAGTGCCCCCCTCCACCATAATCCTCGATAATATTGTAGCGGTGCTTAGGCGAAGCCCTGCTATGGTAGAACATCAAGATCGTCACCACGCCGTCATGCTGACGGAACTCTTCCCCGACATTCTGCTGGATTGGAGTCCGGGGATCGTCATCGAGCTAAACATGTGCTAGAACTCGGAGGTGCCGTAGTTTCGGTGCTTGATCGGTCGGGCCGTGAAGACGTACGACTACATCAACCGCGTTGTGCTAACGCTTCTGCTTTCGGTCTACGAGGGTATGTAGACAACACTCTCCTCTCTCGTTGCTATGCATCACCATGATCTTGCGTGTGCGTAGGAATTTTTTTGAAATTACTACGTTCCCCAACAATAGTTTTGCCTCGCAACATTTTACATCAAGGGTAATGTCAACAATAATAGTTCATGAAAACTCACATCCAACAAGCTATATATATCAGGATCTTTCCAACACATTGTGCTTGCCGAAGGATAAAATGTAAAAAGGAAAGGTGAAGATCACCAAGACCCTTGTATGAATTATAAGACAAGAATAAAAGATAGGCCCTTCGTAGAGGGAAGGAGAGGTTGTCATGTGCTTTTATGGTTGGATGCACAAAATCTTAATGCGAAAGAACGTCTCTTTATATTGCCACTTGTGATATGGACCTTTATTATGCAGTCCATCGCTTTTATTTCTTCCACATCACAAGATCGTATAAAGCTAATTTTCTCCACACTAATAAATCATACATATTAAGAGAACAATTTTTATTGCTTGCAACAATGACAACTTACTTGAAGGATCTTACTCAATCCATAGGTAGTTATGGTGGACTCTTATGGAAAAACTGGGTTTAAGGATATTTGGAAGCACAAGTAGTATCTCTACTTGGTGAAGAATTTGGCTAGCATGAGAGGGAAAGGCAAGCTCAACATGTTGGATGGTCCATGACAATATAATTTATTTCGGATGTAAGAAAGCATAACCCATTACGTTGTCTTCCTTGTCCAACATCAACTCTTTAGCATGTCATATTTTAATGAGTGCTCACAATCATAAAAGATGTCCAAGATAGTATATTTATATGTGAAAACCTCTCTTTCTTTATTACTTCCTATTAATTGCAACGATGACCAAAACTATGTTTGTCAACTCTCAACAACTTTTATTCATCATACTCTTTATATGTGAAGTCATTACTTTCCATAAGATCCATATGATCTCTTTATTTCTTTTTATTCTTTCTCTTCTCTTTTATTTTTATACCCTCAAGATCCTAGTAAGATAATAAAGCCCTTGACTCAACACTAATCTTTATTATATATAGCTCACGGACTCGATTACATAGAAGGGTCACAAAGCAAAACTCAAAAGTAGATCATACTAAAACTTTATTCTACAAGATCAAGATATTATCAAAAGGATCGAACTAAGAAAAACGATAAAGATAAAAGTGTGATGGTGATACGATACCGGGGCACTCCCCCAAGCTTGGCAGTTGCCAAGGGGAGTGCCCATACCCATGTGTTTATGTCTCCTTCCTCGGAGGTGGTGATGATGGAGTTGTTGATGATGTAGGCTTGTCGTCCATCTTCCAAGGCATAGGCTCACCATCATAGAAGGATGATCGAGTCTCTGAGATCCTTGAATCTGCAGCCAAACTCATCCTCTTGAATCTATATTCATACTCACAGTTTTGGTTTTGCAGGTCATAGATCTGGGCTTGGAGATGCTCGATTTTCTCGTGAAGCTTGAAGATGGTCTCTCCGATGTTTCTGGCATCTAGCTTGGCGGTGTTGGTGAACTCTGTGATCATTATGTGGTTGGTGTCCAGTCCACGTTCCACCATCTCCTGTCACTTGAAAACTTGTTCCTCCGTTGCTTTGAGTCTTGTCTCCACGCTTTCGGTCCTCCTTGGTCCCTCAACATCGCGGATGTGCAGCAACCCCTCACGCATCTCAATGGTTTGAGGGTGTTGTAGCACCTCCGCAAGGTAGGGGTTGATGACCTTCTCGAAGAACTTGTCCTTGGGGGCGCTTGAAGACGTCATGGCGATCTAGATTTGTCAGAAAAACAGCTCGAAACAAAGACAGCAGATATTTGCGTGATACGGTGGTCAAAACCTTCGGAAGATTATATAATGAATTTTTACCGACCAAAAGAAGTATCGTGCAAGAAAATAGAGTCCGGAGAGCACACGAGGTGCCCACGAGGCAGGGGGCGCGCCCTCCACCCTCATGGAAGCCTCGTGTCCTTCCCGGAGTGCTTCTTATTTTCCTATTTTCTTAAATATTCCAAAACGGAGAAAAATTGCTATTAGAACTGTTTTGGAGTCGGTTTACTTACCGTACCTCATACCTATTCTTTTTCGCAGTCTAAAATGTTTTGGCAAGTGTCCTTTATGCATTCCTCCGGTGTTACGGTTTCAATAACATTAGTTTCAACATTTATGGTATTACCTGAGATATAATATTTGATTCTTTGACCGTTAACCACCCTCGGATTCGTGCCTTCAAAGTTGTTGATTTTTATGGCACCAGAACGATAGACCTCCTCAATGACGTAAGGACCTTCCCATTTAGAAAGGAGTTTCCCTGCAAAAAATCTTAAACGAGAGTTGTATAACAATACATAATCACCTACATTAAACTCGCATTTTTGTATCCTTTTGTCATGCCATCTTTTAACATTTTCTTTAAACAGTTTGGCATTTTCATAAGCCTGGGTTCTCCATTCATCAAGTGAGCTAATGTCAAAAAGCCTCTTCTCACCGGCAAGTTTGAAGTCATAATTGAGCTCTTTAATGGCCCAATATGCCTTATGTTCTAGTTCGAGAGGTAAGTGACAAGCTTTTCCATAAACCATTTTATACGGAGACATACCCATAGTATTTTTGTATGCCGTCCTATATGCCCATAATGCATCATCAAGTTTCTTGGACCAATTCTTTCTAGATCTATTAACAGTCTTTTGCAAAATTAATTTAAGCTCTCTATTACTCAGTTCTACTTGACCACTAGACTGTGGGTGATAAGGAGATGCAATTCTATGATTAACATCATATTTAGCAAGCATCTTACGAAAAGCACCATGAATAAAATGTGAACCACCATCAATCATTAAATATCTAGGGACTCCAAACCTCGGAAAAATAACTTCTTTAAGCATCATAATAGAGGTGTTATGATCAGCACTACTAGTTGGAATAGCTTCTACCCACTTAGTAACGTAATCAACATCATCTAAGATATGTGTATACCAATTAGAGTAAGGAAACAGTCCCATATAATCAAAGCCCCAAACATCAAATGGTTCAATAACAAGTGAATAATTCATAGGCATTTCTTGACGTCTACTAATATTACCAATTCTTTGGCATTCATCACAAGACAAAACAAACTTACGGGCATCCTTGAAGAGAGTAGGCCAATAAAAACCGGATTGCAGTACCTTATGTGCAGTTCTATCTCCAGCATGGTGTCCTCCATAAGCCTCAGAGTGACACTTGCGTAGGATCTATTCCTGTTCATGCTCAGGTACACAATGTCTGATAACACCATCTACTCCTTCTTTGTAAAGGAGTGGGTCATCCCATAAGTAATGTCTTAAATCATAGAAGAACTTTTTCTTTTGCTGGTATGTGAAACTAGGTGGTATGAATTTAGCAACGATGTAATTAGCATAATCAGCATACCATGGAGCAGTATGAGAAGCATTTATGACAACTAGTTGTTCATCAAGAAAGCTATCATCAATACGTAGTGGGTCATCAAGAACATTCTCTAACCTAGAGAAGTTGTGTGCAACGGGGTTCTCAGCTCCCTTTCTATCAATAATATGCAAATCAAATTCTTGTAGCAAGAGAACCCATTTAATAAGTCTAGGTTTAGCATCTTTCGTTTCCATAAGATATTTAATAGCAGCATGATCAGTGTGAACAGTTACTTTAGAATCAACAATATAAGGTCTGAACTTATCACAAGCAAATACAACTGCTAAAAATTCCTTTTTAGTAGTAGCATAATTTCTTTGGGAACTATCTAGAGTTTTACTAGTATATTGGATAACATTTAATTTCTTATCAACCCTTTGTCCTAGAACAACACCTACATCATAATCACTAGCATCACACACAATTTCAAATGGTAAATTCCAATCAGGAGGCTGAATAATAGGTGTAGAAATCAAAGCTTTCTTAAGTATTTCAAATGCTTCTACACAATCATCATTAAGGACAAAAGGAACATCTTTTTGTAAGAGATTAGTCAGAGGCCTAGAAATTTTAGAGAAGTCCTTAATGAACCTCCTATAAAAGCCAGCATGACCAAGGAAACTTCTTATACCTTTAATGTCCTTAGGACACGATATCTTTTCAATAACATCAACTTTAGCTTTATCAACTTCAATACCTTCAGACGGGCTAGGGAGCTCCTTCAGACAGCTTTGACTCAGCAGCTGGCTTATTCACACAGTCGCGAGAGGATTCATTCCACCCCCGTCCAAGTCAGAGCTACAACAGGCATATTGATGAACCAGCCGTATCTAGTAGTGCGCGAAACTGTAACCCGCCGCGAGGTCATAACCCAGCGGGCGGCGGTGCTAATGCCCAAGATGTGGTGGATCATAGTAGAGCATGTCGAGAAGCCAAGTTAGCAGCGCAGTACGCAGCCCGTCAGCTTACTCCGGTTCGTCCAACTACTTCGGTGGAACCAGGCGTGGTTTTCAGTTCTTTGGGGGTGCCGTGTCTTACCCCGGCCATACGTAACATGCGGCTGCCCAAGGACTTCAAGGGTCCTCGTAAGGTGCCTAATTACACTGCCGATTTACCCCCTGAGTCATGGGTTGAGAGCTATGAGATGGCGATGGAGATGCTGGACGTGGATGATGCGACATGTGCTAAGTACCTCACCATGATGTTGGAAGGGACAACTCGTACTTGGTTAAAAAGTTTACCAACTAACTCCATTGGATCATGGCCGAGTTAAAAAGCCGGTTTATCCAGGATTTCAAAGCTGCGTGCAAACTGCCCATGTCAATTGTGGACTTAGCTGCCTGTGTTCAAGAGGAGGGGGAGTCTACAACCCATTGGGTGAAGCGGGTATCAACCATTCTGCATTCATCAGACTGCATCAATGCTGACACGGCAGTCTTGACATTGGAAGGCAACTGCCGCTTTACGCCTTTGAAGCTGAAGTTGGGAAGGCTCAAGCGCCACTGCAATGACATGGCCACGCTTATGGCAGCTCTGGTTAAATATGCCGATTCAGATAGTACCAAGGACCCTGAATCTGAGGATGAAAAGACAGGGAAGGGAAAGAAGAACGACAGTGCCAAGGGGCAGCAGCATAACCCGGCGGGTCATGGGAACAACGGTAAGCGCAAGGAGGATAATAGCTTGGACTTTGTGGCGAACACCAACACCCAGGATAATGGTCAGCGCCGTAAGGGTAAACCACCCCAGCGGGGTGGAGGATCAGGTCCCAATCTTGAGCGCCTGCTAAATCAGCCCTGCCCAAAGCACGGGATGAAGGAAAGGCCAGCTACGCATCTTTGGAAGGATTGCTTCATTATGCGGGAGTTCAAGAATTCAAATCTCTTTCAATACGACCATGGACCGCCCGACGGTTCAGGAGGCGGTTTTCATGGGCCGGGTTATGGTGGAGGCAGCTCCGGTTCAGGATTCCAAGGCAACCAAACTAGGCATAGCAATCAAGGCAATCAGGGCAACCAGGGCAGTTATAATCATCAGGGGTTCAGCAACAACAACAATCGGGTTATCAGAGTAATCCGAAGCAGTTGAATAGTGGGAAGTACCATGTCTTCACCACTAGTTTGTGTAAGCGCAATCAGAAGCTTCATAAAAGGGCATTAAACTCCGTTGAATCGACGGTGCCTCATTATCTGCGCTGGTCTGAACAACCCATTGTGTGGACTCGAGAGGATTATCCACCCCGGGTTGATAATCCAGGTCACCTGGCATTAATGGTGGCACCTCAGGTTGGGGGGGGGTACAAGTTCACCAAGGTACTCATGGATGGAGGGAGCAGTATCAATATCCTTTATTATAAAACCTTCCATCGCATGGGGTTGACAGATAAGAATCTTAAACCGTCGAACACCATCTTTCATGGTGTGGTGCCTGGTAAATCGGTGTACCCAGTTGGTAAGATAGCCCTAGAGGTTGCTTTTGGAGATGATCATGATTCAAGGTCAGAAACATTGACTTTTGAAATGGTTAAAATCAAGAGCCCATATCATGCCCTGTTTGGACGACCGGCTTATGCTAAGTTCATGGTAGGGCCCTGTTATGTTTATCTGTAGCTTAAGATGCCGGGTCATAAGGGGACCATCACAGTGCATGGGAGCCGGAAGATTGCTTTGGAATGTGAAGAAGGTGATGCGGCCTATGCTGAGTCGGTTTGTGCAATAGAGGAGTTGAAGTTTTACAAAGACAATGTTGATCCAGCAGATATGACTTCTCTGAAAAAACCAACTACAGAGCATGATCCGGCTTTGAAGTTTAAATCGGCTGAGGAGACTAAGCTGGTTGATTTTGTTCCTGGCGATTCATCCAAGCAGTTCAGCATCAGCACTAACTTGGATCCGAAATAGGAAAGCGCGCTCATCGAGTTCATCCTTGAGAACCGGGACATCTTTGCATGGAAACCTTCTGACATGCCAGGTGTACCGAGGGAACTCGCTAAGCACACTCTTAATATAGATCCTAAGTTTAAACCGGTCAGGCAGTTTCTCTGCCGCTTCAATGAAGAAAGGCGCAAGGCTATTGGTGAGGAGGTAGCCCGGCTTTTGGCAGCAGGGTTTATTGTGGAGGTCTTTCACCCTGAGTGGCTAGCTAATCTGGTGCTGGTGCTTAAGAAGAACGGCACTTGGCGTATGTGTGTGGACTATACAAATTTGAACAAGGCCTGTCCAGCGGATCCCTTTGCTCTCCCTCGTATTGATCAGATCATTGATGCTACGGCGGGTTGTGACCGTTGTGTTTTCTGGACGCTTATTCTGGTTATCATCAGATCAAAATGGCAGTTAAGGACCATGAGAAGACAACTTTCATAACTCCCTTTGGAGCCTTCTGCTGTGTATCTATGCCTTTTGGGCTCAAGAGTGCCCAAGCGACTTATCAGCGCTGTGTCCAGAATTGTCTTCATAAACATATTGGGTGCAATGTTCATGCTTATGTGGATGATATTGTGGTGAAGTCCAGAAAGGAGGAAACATTGATAGATGACTTGAAGGAGACTTTTGATAACCTCTGGGTTTATAAGATGATGCTTAATCCGGCCAAGTGTGTCTTTGGTGTACCGGTGGGCAAGCTTTTGGGTTTTCTGGTGTCTAATAGGGGCATTGAAGCTAATCCGGAGAAGATCACATCTATCACGTCTCTGGCTAAACCGGCGTGTATTAACGATGTGCAACAGCTGGCGGGTCGTATTGTAGCATTAAGTCGGTTTGTCAGCCGTTTGGGAGAAAAGTCAATCCCTCTGTATCAGATGATGAAGAAGACAGACCATTTTGTCTGGAGTGATGTTGCCAATGAAGCCTTTGAGAGTTTAAAGCGACAGTTAGCTGAACCGCCCATCCTTGCTGCTCCTATTGATAAAGAGCCCTTATTGCTATATGTGGCTGCTAATGCCCGGGCTGTTAGTGTGGCTACTGTTGTGGAGCGCAAGGAGGCCGGAAAGGAGTATCCGGTTCAAAGGCCGGTTTATTACATCAGCGAGGTGCTTATTGAGTCCAAGCAGAGGTACCCACATTGGCAGAAGCTGGTGTATGGGGTTTTCATGGCAAGCTGGAAGCTCAAGCATTATTTTCAGGGTCATCCTATCACGGTGGTCAGTTCTGCCCCATTGGGGGATATCATCCAAAATAGAGAAGCAACTGGCCGGATTGCTAAATGGGCTATTGAGCTTGGACCTCATGGGTTAAAATATACGCCTCGCACAACAATCAAATCCCAAGCACTTGTGGATTTCATCAATGACTGGACAAAGTTGCAGGCACTGG